>NC_134890.1:9381102-9571102 GCF_041734735.1 Babylonia areolata
GGTGGCGCTGTATTGTGGCGACGCGCTCTCCCTGGGGAGAGCAGCCCGAATTTCACAGTGTGGCCGCGTTTGTGGGTCTGCCTTTGGGATGCGTTCTCATCTCTTTCGTCACACTGACGCCTTCAACGTTCGCGATGGACTTCCACGATTGTGTGGTTAAATCAGCAGTCTTCAGTTTTTTGTGTCACACTGTGTCAAAGTGTGTCGGATTGACACAGCGTAGGTAAGGACAGCACTCATTTTGGACCATCACGTGCCCCATAATTATTTCCATCACACGTGTTATGAGATATGCAAAGGAACTTGGGTGCTTTTCTGTTCACGTTATTTATGGCATATTATTATTGTGATGAGCTTGTGTAATATCGGGTTTCAAGATCATCTCGAAAAGGAAATAACATTATTCGTGTTTGCAGCAACAACAACAACAACAATAATGATAATAATAACAATAATAACAATGATGATGATGATGATGATAACGATAATGATAATGATAATGACAATAATGATAAAAACTAGAAAAAACAAAAATGTATAATAAAAAGTTGATGGTAGTGGTTAGCATGATATTATACTATTACTACAATAATGATAATGACAATAATGATAAAAAGTAGAAAAAACAAAAATATATAATAAAAAGTTGATGGTGGTGCTTAGCATGATATTATACTATTACTACAATAAATCAACAATAATGGCAATAATATTATGATAATAATAATAGTCTCCGTCTGCTACGTGGGACAATGGATATCCGCCTCTCTCTGTCTCTGTCTCTGTCTCTCTGTCTGTCTCTCTCTCTCTCTCTCTCTCTCTCTCTGTTGACTGACCACTCCTGATTTCTGATCAAGACTGACCATGCACTGTTGACCAAAACTGACCATGATCCAAAAGTTTTCGGAACACGACAGTCTGTCATGTTATTCAATATCAATACGGCTTAACCTGGTATGACTATTCACTAACCAGTACTGGGGGAGTGAGGGAGGGCGTAGGAGGAGCTAGGGGGCACGTGTTGGGACAGTTAAGCAGTTTCAGTTTCAGTAGCTCAAGGAGGCGTCACTGCGTTCGGACAAATCCATATACGCTACACCACATCTGCCAAGCAGATGCCTGAACAGCAGCGTAACCCAACGCGCTTAGTCAGGCCTTGAAAAAAAAAAAAAGGTGAATAAAGAGCTGTAAGGAAGTGAGAGGGTGACCGCAATAGCGGAAGGGGGTAGGGGTGATGGCATCACAGAATGTTCCCCGGAGCATGTTTCAGGATCCCGTCCCCCGAGGGGAGTTTCAGGGAAGAAGGGGACGATTTGGGACATCGCACCGGAATTGAAAACTGGAACAAATAAATCATCAAAAATCTCAGAAAATGGTGACGCAACGATGAAATGACGTATTTTATCAAATGACGCGTGACCTTCCAAAGCAATATTAGCAATCTTTTTTGTTGTTTAGTTGTTGTGAACAGCGTGCAAGAAAAAAATCTAAAAGAGCTATGAACAAAAAGTGCCACCAAATCTTGATCTGACAACGTATCTTACATGCAGCTTTGACAGAAAGTACCGCAAAAGTTGGGAATTCGACAACAATTATGAAATCGACTGGTGAAAACTATTGCAGCAGCGTGTTACAGATACGCATTTGGCCAACATATCTGTGGATCAGACTGAAAGTGGCGATACATATATTTCTAACTGATTAATCAAAATTGTTCCGGGTTGTTAAACGAGAAGAAGTATGGCGCGCCGACTTCGTCGCCGCACTGTTTCAAGACGACGTCGCCGCACTGTTTCAAGACGACGTCCCCGCACTGTTTCAAGACGCCGCCGAAAGAGAAGACTGCTGGCTAGGAAATTTCACACGGAACTCAGCTGGTTCGCGTATGACTTGCTCTTCATCTTTCACTGGCTGTATGCTTCAGTTGGATTCTTGTTCGGCATGTTGGTAGTTGCCATCATCAACGTGCCAGTCTTCATCCTTGCGTTCCTGGATTTCATGGTGGCCCTGGTGACGATTGTCGCCAGAACGGTCTGGGGATTGTGCGTGAGTGTCATTGACAAGGGGGCAGGCGTTTCTGCGAACAGAAAGACCCGCCAAACAACTCGTCGCCGATACCGCGGATCTATTTACAAGTCCGCCGATCAGTATTCTGCAACAGAAGATTTTCCATCTCCCGGTCGCACTCTGGCGGATATGCTCTCTGCTGCTCTGTTGGCGTTCAATGAGAAAATACAGAGTCGTATTGAGCGAGGTGTGACAGGACAAAGTGCAGAAAGTAAGGACGTCAATTCTGGCAACTCATCACAAAATTCTCGTCGTGGTTTCAGTAACACTGCCCGACGCAGGTCTAAGTCCACAGAGCCCTCCCATGTCATCCCTTCTTCTCCATCTTCTTCTTCTCCTTCACTTCCCAGACAAAGGAAATCCTCCCAAAAATCAGGGAAGGGCGACGGAGAGCAGTCTTAAAGCACGTTCCGTCGAATATCCGTAAAAGTGACAGGTTTTCTGGAATCAACCAGGGACACGATGAAAGTTTGAAGAAAATGACAAGCAGAAAAAGAGCGGCACGGACACACCACGCCCACACGAAAAACCAGTACGTCTCCGGCATGGTGAACGTTCCCTCAAAGGAGAAAGGAACTGTTGTTTAGGTCAGCTCACAGAAGGTGGAGGTCAGTTCACAGAAGGTGGAGGTCAGTTCACAGAAGGGGGTAGAACAATTATATTTAGGTCAGCTCACAGAAGGTGGAGGTCAGTTCACAGAAGGGGGTAGAACAATTATATTTAGGTCAGCTCACAGAAGGTGGAGGTCACTTCACAGAAGGGGGTAGAACAATTATATTTAGGTCAGCTCACAGAAGGTGGAGGTCAGTTCACAGAAGGAGGTAGAACAATTATATTTAGGTCAGCTCACAGAAGGTGGAGGTCACTTCACAGAAGGGGGTAGAACAATTATATTTAGGTTAGCTCACAGAAGGTGGAGGTCAGTTCACAGAAGGAGGTAGAACAATTATATTTAGGTCAGCTCACAGAAGGTGGAGGTCAGTTCACAGAAGGGGGTAGAACAATTATATTTAGGTCAGCTCACAGAAGGTGGAGGTCAGTTCACAGAAGGGGGTAGAACAATTATATTTAGGTTAGCTCACAGAAGGTAGAGGAGCTGATCTGTGAGTTGTGTGGGCTCACCTTGACTGACAGGGGGCGCAGCAGGTTTGAGCGATTTTTTTTTTTTTTTAATTGATGTTGGTTTCCACGGCCATATACAACGCACATCAACTTAAAAAGACCAGTCCGTTAGACAGTTTTACACAGTTCCAGTTTTAAGGAGGTGTCATATACGCTACTCCATATCTGCTGTTTTGTTTGTTTGTTTTGGGTTGTTGGGTTTTTTTCTTTAGAGCGGAAGCTTGATACTCGCATAAATCTAACGCCAGCTTTACAAAGTCGATTCGCAGAGTACGACGTGAAAAGACTATATTAAGCTGTTTTTGGCGGGAAGAAACTTGTAAACTATATACATAAGTATACTGCGGTCTTCAAATTACACGACAGCGTGATTTTGAAATGTCGGCCACTTTTTTTTTTTCTTTTCTTTTTTTCTTTTTTTATAATCTGGACGAAAGTAAGAGCCATTAATAAATGACGGACATTTCAGGTTTGTCTTTACTCGTCAGCCCACTGTCCTCTTCACCCTGTCGCCTCTCAGTCTTGAGTTCAAGCAAAAAACAAGTAAGAACTTAAGGGACCGGATCTCAGGATCCTCAGTGATAAGAAGAAAAAAAACCCAGTTCAGTTCAGTTCAGTTACTGAAGGAGGCGTCACTGCTTTCGGACGCAATAGCCGAATGGTTAAAGCGTTGGACTTTCAATCTGAGGGCCCCGGGTTCGAATCTCGGTGACGGCGCCTGGTGGGTGAAGGGTCGAGATTTTTCCCAAGTCAACATATGTGCAGACATGCTAGTGCTTGAACCACATTCATGTGTATACGCAGAAGATCAAATACGCACGTTAAAAATCCTGTAATTCATGCCAGTGTTCGGTGGGTTATGGAAACAAAAATACCCAGGATGCACACCCCCGAAAACGGAGTATGGCTGCCTACATGGCGGGGGGTAAATAAACAAAACGGCCATGCACGTAAAATGTTACATGTCTGTCTGAGCTTGTATGTGTGCGTGCCTGAAATCTGATTGGATGATTCAGGAAACAAATGATGAGCGCCCTGTGGCAGCCGTCGGTCGGCTCTACCCTGGTAGACAGCCTGTTGTGCAAATGACCCCGTGTTTGTAAAGCGCTTAGAGCTTGGTCTCCGACCGAGGATAGGTGCTATAAAAGTATCCATATCAATCAATCAATCCAAAAAAAAAATCCATATACGCTGCAGCCTATCTGCTGAGCAGATGCCTGATCAGCAGCGTGACCCAAAGAACAAACAAACATTGTTCACGGCACTGACAGCGACAGACAGGAAATTCAAGCGCGTAAGCCTCAACTAAAAGAGGCCTTCGACGGAGTATGTCCCACATCAGACGTTTAGTGCAGATGCTCATTCATTGCATTGTTCAGTTGTTGTTTTTTCTCCGTGATTTTCACAAATGTAATACGCGCAAACATTGAGGTTGCACGAATGGCATTGTCCCTGTCCAATACAGTGCGTGGCTTGAATTCAACAAAAGTCGTGGAATCGACATTTTATTGAGAGCAAACGGTTTGCCGTGAAACGTTCTCATCAGAGACAATGCTTACTTACTTACCCTGTTCTGCGTCTGTCCAGAGTCAGTCACGGCCTGCGGACTACATGATCGTACTCTCCACTTCCATCCGCCACACCTTCAGAACACACACACACACACACACACACAACACACACACACATGGCTTTCCTGTTCGTTTCTAACCATCACACACACACACACACACACACACTGCTTTCCCGCTGTTTTCTCACCAGCAGCTCTTGTTCATCACTAACAGATACAGATCGAAAAAAGAAGAGTAGAAGTCCATTAGTATAATTATGGACTGCCAAGCTGACACTTTTGATAGGCTATGACAGATTGCAAAAGTCGTAATAAATTATTATCTATTTGTCCTTCTGTCTGACCATCTATCCACCCATTTGTTCTCTCCTTCTCTCTCTTTTCAACCGTCAGGGCATCTGTTTAAGTTCCAAGGAGGTGTCAAAGAATGAGGACAGATCCATATACGCTACACCTTTTTTTATGGAACATAATTATGCCTAACTTTTACATGAACCCAACGCGCTGATCAGGTCTTGACGGCCTACCCGAAGATTGTAAATCAATACATCAAAGGATGGTAGATAAAGTTAAAAGTATGTGGTAGGCAAATGACTGAAATAAAACACTGAAAAAAAAAATAAAAGGGCCGCGCTCAGTTAACCCCCCCGCGCGCTCATACAAGCGTGCGCGCGCGCACACACACACACACACACACACACACACACACACGATTGTGCGCGCATGCATGCAAGAATTTGCAGACACCAAGGATTTCGAACTGCGCACGGGTGAGTTTTCAATCCGTCAGTAGATTGAATAATATGATACTGATAACGCTCTGTGACCTCTGTCCCGCCGCATGTTCCAGATAGCTGAGTGTCCGGCCTTGTCCAGATCACGACGTTCTGTAGAGATAAGAGCCCGTCTCTCTGTGAGGCCCTGATTCCCAAGTTAGCGAAACTCCGTTTGACTTGTGTGTTTCAGTAAAAGATACACAAGAGAGTAGATCAGGGAATCTTATATATGTAGCATTCACACACACACACACACACACACACACACACACACACACATGTGCGCATATATATATATATATATATATATATATATATATATATATATATAATGTGTGTTCCTGTACCTCCCCCCACCTCTCCCCCCAACCATACCCTCTCCCCACCCCCTCTCTCTCTCTCTTCTTTTTTTTCTCTTTTTTCTGTCTTTTTTTGACTTTGTACGGAAGGGCTGAAGCATTCTTGTTATTCTTGTTATTATCTCAATATCCCGGGAAAATATATAATAGATAAATATAATTTCATTCCGTCTTTGCAAAGTATGCATCGGGATCTTATAAGAGAAACAGGTAGGTATACGTTTCGTCTCCCTCCTCATTCCCTCCCGATTTTAAATAAAGCCACGGATGCACTTTTTATCTTTTAATATAGAAATTCACCAAGTGAGAGAGCAAGCGAAGAGAGTGAGGGGTGGGGGGAGAGACAGGAAGACGTTGGAGAGAGAGAGAGAGAGAGAGAGAGAGAGAGAGAGAAAACGAACGAACGAACAAACGGAATTTCATGTTGAGAGGGTAAAGGAGAAAGCACAATATGTTCGTTTTACATCTGGCCCTCTAGGCAAAGAAAACTGAAGGTGAAAAAAAAAATGAAAAAAAAATAAAAGAGAGCGAGAGAACTAAAATCTTCACCACAGGACCATTATCGAAATTGCACAAAACATAATTGTAATTACCTATCTACTGTACAATAATGTTATGAATGAAACATAACGGGGATAAGGAGCGTGGTAGAGAGGATGAATAAGATTAAGGAAAGGGGAAGAGCAAATAAAGCGAGGGACAAAAAAAGAGACAGACAGGCTGACAGACAGACAGACAGACAGACAGGCATAGAGAAAGACTGACAGAGGAGACAGACATTACGAGACAGAAAAAGAGGAGAGAGGCATGAACCTATCAATCACTAATACAAGTTTGTTGTTAATAAAGGATACATAAAAACATAATCAAGATTTTCGATAAATATTCACAGAATGTGTTGTTTTTTTTAAAGATATGGATACTTTTAGCGGTGTAAACATTGAGACATGATAATATTTTGTTGCACAAAAATTTAGAGTAAGAAAGACTAGACTTGAAAAGATCGATCCTTGGAAGTGACACCATAACAGTATGAACAGCTTATCTCAGTACACAGTACCTACTGTTTATGAATGAATTAGAACACACACACACACACACACACACACACACACACACACACACACACACACACACACACACACACACACACAAAGAAACCGCTTAAACTGTACAATACTTTTATTCACTGCGAATTCTTTTGTATATTCATGTGTATAATTACATTCAAATGAAAGCGTTGTCGGCTGCTATACACCAATCAGTTGTCATAATGTGATTTGTACATGTGTAAAGATGCTGGTTTCACGTCACGTGTACTGAATAAATGCTCTGGTTGTGATTCTTTGTTGCCTTTGAATGCTGCATCTGGGTCCCACGCCTTTTTTTAACAAGGGATATCTCAGATTATTTGTAATGCAGTCGACAACTGCTGAACTATATTAAAAATAATAATTATAATAATAAAAAAATTTAAAAAGTGGTTGTGGAGGGGAACGGGGGCCGTGAAAATTTTCTTTTCTTTTTTTTTTCAAATATTTTTATTCATTCAATTTTTGTTTACATTGCACAAATCTTAATATAACTAAACAGTACGTATTTTACAAAAAACAAATTTGTCACTGTTCTAGATATGCACTTCGTTACAAACAGAAAACAAATTTGTCACTGCTCTAAATATGCACTTCGTTACAAACAAAAAACAAATTTGTCACTGCTCTAAATATGCACTTCGTTACAAACAAAAAACAAATTTGTCACTGTTCTAAATATGCACTTCGTTACAAACAGAAAACAAATTTGTCACCGTTCTAAATATGCACTTCATTACAAACAGAAAACAAATTTGTCACCGTTCTAAATATGCACTTCGTTACAAACAAAAAACAAATTTGTCACTGCTCTAAATATGCACTTCGTTACAAACAAAAAACAAATTTGTCACTGTTCTAAATATGCACTTCGTTACAAACAGAAAACAAATTTGTCACTGTTCTAAATATGCACTTCGTTACAAACAAAAAAACAAATTTGTCACTATTCTAAATATGCACTTCATTACAAACAGAAAACAAATTTGTCACCGTTCTAAATATGCGCTTTGTTACAAACAAAAAACAAATTTGTCACTGTTCTAGATATGCACTTAGTTACAAACAGAAAACAAATTTGTCACTGTTCTAAATATGCACTTCGTTACAAACAAAAAACAAATTTGTCACTGTTCTAAATATGCACTTAGTTACAAACAGAAAACAAATTTGTCACTGTTCTAAATATGCACTTCGTTACAAACAAAAAACAAATTTGTCACTGTTTTAAATATGCACTTCATTACAAACAGAAAACAAATTTGTCACTGTTCTAAATATGCACTTCGTTACAAACAAAAAACAAATTTGTCACTGTTCTAAATATGCACTTCGTTACAAACAGAAAACAAATTTGTCACTGTTCTAAATATGCACTTCGTTACAAACAAAAAACAAATTTGTCACTGTTCTAGATATGCACTTCATTACAAACAGAAAACAAATTTGTCACCGTTCTAAATATGCACTTTGTTACAAACAAAAAACAAATTTGTCACTGTTCTAAATATGCACTTCGTTACAAACAAAAAACAAATTTGTCACTGTTCTAAATATGCACTTCATTACAAACAGAAAACAAATTTGTCACTGTTCTAAATATGCACTTCGTTACAAACAGAAAACAAATTTGTCACTGTTCTAAATATGCACTTCGTTACAAACAAAAAACAAATTTGTCACTGTTCTAAATATGCACTTCATTACAAACAGAAAACAAATTTGTCACTGTTCTAAATATGCACTTCGTTACAAACAAAAAACAAATTTGTCACTGTTCTAAATATGCACTTCGTTACAAACAAAAAACAAATTTGTCACTATTCTAAATATGCACTTCGTTACAAACAAAAAACAAAAACACTTGGGACACTTTCTTGGTATGCACAGGTAGGTAAATTTCTTCATATGAGTGTCTATACTGCATTTTTTCATCATTTAGATAGGCAATGTACTACACTCGAGGTATGAATTTGTATCACCACAAGACAGAGGACAAAAAAATATCAACAATAAATAACAGAATAAAGTAACATTGGGGAAACAGAAAGTCAGTTTTCTTTAACTACTGCATTGTTAAACTATTTTGACAAAGTTCATTGTTCTACCAGGTTCATGTATGGCAGCCATTTTATACCGTGATCATTTTCTGTCCGAAACGATCTAGAAGGGTGAGGGTAACATTAAATCAAAAACATTCTGAAGCAAACCGCAGCTTATCTGACTGAACACAAGCCCGGCGATTTTCATCCAGCAACTGACCTTTTCCAGGTCGACCAGCTTGGTGCGATCATTTTCAGAATATTATATAATGCGGTAGCTCGTGGCATGGTTCGCCATTGCCTCACTTGGGTGGTTCACAAACCTGCGGGAAACGAAGGTCTTTGAACGGTCACCATGTCCAGAATCGCTCTCCTCTTCTGCCTCGTGTGCTTGGTAGGCCTCTGCCATGCTGGTGTCACTTCGAAGAAATTTGTCAAAAGTTTGAAGCAAAAACGACGTGAGTAGTAAGGAGGGTTTTTTTTTTTGTTTGTTTGTTTTGTTTGTTTTTTTTTGTCGTCGTCATTGTTGTTCTTTGTTTGTTTGTGTGTTTGTTGTTACTCGCTGTTATCAATGTTGTTGTGGTGGTGATGATGGGAATAGTGACTGTGATAGTGTATTTGGTACAAACAAGTTGGGTTTAAAAAAAAAAAAAATATTTCACTGCTGGTGTGGTGGTTGTGGTGGTGGTGGTAGTGGTGGTGGTGGTGGATTGCATGGTATGATTATGTGACCAAGGCACATAGTTCTTTTTAATGAATACTTTTTTAACGTTTACATTACACAAGAACATAATTTCAAACAATCAAACCGAACCAAAAGAAAAACTGAAACATATAAGCAAAATATACCCACAAACATTATCATTGAAGGCATATATACCTAATAGTAGTAATAGTAATGGTAGAAGTAGTGGTAGTGGTGTTCCTATCGCTGTCGTTGATGCTCATGATATTGTTTCGATTATTGTTGCTGGTTTTCTGACTCACTTGTGTAAACAAAGTTAGTCTATGTTATAACCCGATGTTCGGTTACGCGCGCGCGCGCGCGCGCGCGCGTGTGTGTGTGTGTGTGTGTGTGTGTTTGTGTGTTCGTGTGTGTGTGTCTGTGGTAAACTTTAACATTGCCATTTTCTCTGGAAATACTTTGTCTGCAAATACCAAATTTGGCTTACACATGGTAGGAAAAAAATCTTCAAAGTCATACCAATAAGTTGTAATTCTCCCGAATTCCTTCAATCACCGATATGTGTGACGGGACATTAAACAAAATTCCTCTCCCGAATTTAGCCGTATTTCCGAATCATTAACAGTTTATTTCGTTGATGTTCGGTCCGGATTCTGAAAACCGCTGTTACCCCTATTTGCGGCTTCCCGATTGTCTGATGAGAATACGCCATGACCTCGTTTTTCTTGTTCGCAATTAAAAGCAAAGAAATACACATTCTGGACAGAACACATACAGTGACATTAACTACATTATTGACGCCTTTACTGTATATGAATATTCTAAAGTGGACACTGAATTAACTAGAATAAACAGAAAAGAAAATTTGAATCGACCGTTTCACTGCCTTGTCCACACGGCACTGATCAGTGCAGATCAGTGCAGAGGAGGAAGGTGGCAGAATGGTTAAGACGCTCAGCTGCCAATACAGAGTCCGTGAGGGTGTGGGTTCGATTCCCGCTCTCGCCCTTTCTCCTAAGTTTGACTGGAAAATCAAACTGAGCGTCTAGTCTTTCGGATGAGACGATAAACCGAGGTCCCGTGTGCAGCACGCACTTGGCGCACTGAAAAAGAACCCATGGCAACGAGAGTGTTGTCCTCTGGCGAAATTACGTAAAATGAAATCCCCTTTCATAGGTACACAAATATGTAAGCATGCACTCAAGGCCTGACTAAGCGCGTTGGGTTATGCTGCTGGTCAGGCATCTGCTCAACAGATGTGGTATAGCGTGTATGGATTTGTCCGAACGCAGTGACGCCTCCTTGAGAAAGTGAAAGTGAAAGTGCAGATCTTGACAAAACATGCTGCAAAGCTTGACGCGATGGCAACGTCTCCTTTGTCGCAGAATTAAAAGAATTTATTTAAAAAAATCGTCGATGTGTTTACTGCATATGAATGTTTTAAAGTGGACACTGAATTAACTAGAATGAACAGTAAAAAGAAATTTAATGGAAGGTGTCGTTTCTCAGTGAGTGGGAAGACAAAGCTTGTGGATCACAGATCTCTGCAATCTATAAAAATGGACATATATTGCAGTGTTTTGGGGGCGATTGGAACGTCTCATTTACCTCGGACTTGGAAAG
This sequence comes from Babylonia areolata, assembly GCF_041734735.1. NCBI lineage: Eukaryota > Metazoa > Mollusca > Gastropoda > Neogastropoda > Buccinidae > Babylonia > Babylonia areolata. Next base: position 9,392,441 of record NC_134890.1, read on the forward strand.
AATTTTTTTTAATGTCCGAGATATACCAAAATAACATGATTTAAACCGCGTTATGACTTGGATTGCTGCTGTCGATTTATTCTGCTAAAACAACATGCTCAAATAACAATTTTGGAACGTTAACATCGAATCCGTGTTAGCACAGTGGGTAAAACCGCTCGTTCTCGACCCAAAAATCTAAGGTTCGAATCTGCATTGAAGCCTTCTTTTCTTTTCTTTTTTTTCGCGAAGCTGTATTCAGTTATAATGACGAAAAGAGAACACAGTTCAACAAACTAATTTTTTATTTTGTAAGTTTTTTTTTCTTTTGTTGTTGTTTTTCGTGAAGCTGTATATGATTACAATAACGAATAGAGAACACATTTCAACAAACTCATTTTTTGATTTTTATGAAATAAAAAATAATCTTTTTTAAGTGTGTATCACAAGTGAGTCTTGAAGGCCTTGCCTTTCTTGTTTGTTTGTTTGTTTGTTTGTTGTTGTTTTTTTCTGTTTTGTTTGTTTGTTGTTGTTTTTTTTGGGGGGGGCGGGGGTTGTGTATGTGTGTGTGTGTGTGTGTGTGTGTGTCTGTGTGTCTGTGTCTGTGTGTGTGTTGTTGTTGTTGTTGTTTTAGGTTTTGTGTCTGTTTGTTGTTTTTTTCATGTTCATAGTCATTTCTGCTCTGTCTTGTCGTTTTCGTCATAATCGTCATTCTTTCCTTGTTTCTCAATTCTGATTTTGTTCTTCATTCTTTCGTTGTTTGATCTGGTCTGATTTTATAGGCAGTGGTTGTGGCGGCGATGGTGGTTTTTGCTTTTGGATGTTGCTGTTGTTGATTTTAAGCAGGGATAGAGAGACGGGGTTGTTTTATCCTCTTGTTGCTGTTGTTGATTTTAAGCAGGGATAGAGAGACGGGGTTGTTTTATCCTCTTGTTGCTGTTGTTGATTTTAGGCAGGGATAGAGAGACGGGGTTGTTTTATCCTCTTGTTGCTGTTGTTGATTTTAAGCAGGGATAGAGAGACGGGGTTGTTTTATCCTCTTGTTGCTGTTGTTGATTTTAAGCAGGGATAGAGAGACGGGGCTGTTTTATCCTCTTGTTGCTGTTGTTGATTTTATGCAAGGATAGAGAGACGGGGCTGTTTTATCCTCTTGTTGCTGTTGTTGATTTTAAGCAGGGGTAGAGGGACAGGGTTGTTTTATCCTCTTGTTGCTGCGGTCCTCCAGACTCATAGACGACGATTGTCGTGGCGGTGGTCAATCGATAGCATTGCCATGTATCGTCGTCATCATCACCATCATCACCATCAACATCATCTCATCACCGTCATCATCATCACCACCATCACCATTATTATCATTATCACCACCACCATCAGCATCATCGTTACCATCACCGTCATCATCATCATCATCATCAGCATCATCACCATCATCATCACCATCAACATCAGCATCATCACCGTCATAATCACCATCATCATCATCATTTTCTTCTTCTTCTTTCCGTTTCACAAACAACATCGACTTGCTGATGACTCTGTTGTGGTTCATGCATGCTGGGTATTTTTATGTCTCCATAACCCACCGAACACTGACATTGGTAACAGGATCTTTAGCGTGCGTATTTGATCTTCTGCGTGCGTATACACACGAAGGGGGCTTAGGCACTGGCCGGTCTGCACATATGTTGACCTGGGAGATCGGAAAAAATCTCCACCCTTCACCCACCAGGCGCCGTTACCGTGATTCGAACACTGGACCCTCAGATTGAAAGTCCAACGCTTAAACCACTCGGCCATTGCGCCCGTCATCATCGGCGTTGTTGTTGATGTCGCCGTGTGTGTGGACCACCCCAGAGCAGGCCCCAGTGGCAGGGGAGTGCGGGGACTACGAGTTCCGGTGCCGCAACGGCCGCTGCATTCAGCTGGAGTGGACATGTGACACCGACAACGACTGCGGCGATAACAGTGACGAGCTGGACTGCCGTACGTTTGTTTTCGTGTTGTTGTTGTGTTTTGTTGGCTGCTGTTCTCTTGTTTTTTTCTTCCCTCCGTTTTTGTGCTTCTTTCTTTCTTCCTTTCTTTTTTTTTTATAACAGGAAGACTGGAAACATTTGAGAAAGAGAAAAACAAGCACAAAAAACAACAACAAGAACAAAAACGCATGCAGCAAAAATATTTCCAAATGCCAATTTTTTTTTTTTAATACTCAGTCAAGGTGTTGGTAATGAGTATGGCTTGTTAACTCAGTTCAAAGATCGTCTCATTTCCTATTAAAGCAAATAAGCCATTCTGATGTAGAAGAAGTTATTACAAATGTATTACAAATTCGTTCTAATTTTTCTGGCAGAAAAAAAACTGACATTACTCCTTCTTCTTCTTCTTTTACTTCTTCTTCTTCTTCGTCTGCGTCCGTGGGCTGCAACTCCCACGTTCACTCGTATGTACACGGGTGGGCTTTTACTTGTATGACCGTTTTCATCCCGCCATGTAGGCAGCCATACTCCATTTTCGGGGGTGTGCATGCTGGGTATGTTCTTGTTTCCATAACCCACCGAACACTGACATGGATTACAGGATCTCTAACGTGCGCATTTGATCTTCTTTTTGCATATACACACGAAGGGGGTTCAGGCACTAGCAGGTCTGCACATATGGTGACCTGGGAGATCGGAAAAATCTTCACCCTTTACCCACCAGGCGCCGTCGCAAGATTCGAACCCGGGACCCTCAGATTGAAAGTCCAACGCTTTAACCACTCGGCTTTTGCGCCCGTCTAACTGACATTATAAATAAAGGACGCAGACACTTGATAAGATCCAGGCTAAGAGCCAATGGATTATAAAAAAAAAATTAAATGAATAAATAAAAACTGCCAACAGTGGTATCTAAATGAAGAATAATTAAATGACATTATCTGTCCATCTTCCACAAGCATTGCGGAAATGAAGAACACTTTCCAGTAGTGCAGCATTCAAACACAAACACACACACACGCACACACACACACACACACACACACACACACACACACACACACACACACACACACACACTGTGTCTATGTCAGGTAGGTACAGCATTTAAACATGCACTGTGTGTCTGTACTGTGTGTCTACATCCAGAAGTGCAGCATTCAAAAACACACACACTGTGTGTCTATGTCCAGAAGTGCAGCATTCAAAAACACACACACTGTGTGTCTATGTCCAGAAGTGCAGCATTCAAAAACACACACACTGTGTGTCTATGTCCAGAAGTGCAGCATTCAAACACACACTGTGTCTATTTCCAGTAGTACAGCATTCAAACACTCACTGTGTGTATGTGTCCAGTAATGTTTGATAGTCAGTCGTGTCCGACAATGACCATCAGAACAGCAGAGGAGGCAACTGCTGTCCCGACCTTCTAGGCTGGAATTTGATTAAAGTGGAGAGTGTCTTGCCCAACTTACAGCCCCACTCTCTCGGCCAAGAGGGTTTTAGGACAGTCAGCGCTGGGATGGTTCCCAAAGGCCAGCTAACCCCCAAAACTGAAGCACCACGAGCCAGTGCAATCTTGCCTCCTAGTTTTGAGAGTCATAGTCCTTCACAACGGTTAAGCTGTAAATGACATCCCATCGCAGTGAAAAAAAACACATAGATGTTACAGCTCTCACTTTGCTGTTGGCCCAGCTGTAAGCTTATGTCAATCCTTGATATAAGCTGAGCGTTGGCATGTAGTGCAGCGTTCAAACACACACTATGTGTCCTTGTCCAGCAGTGCAGCATACACATTGTGTCTATGTCCAGTAATGCAGTATTTAGCTGTGTCCATGTCCAGCAGTGCAGCACACACACTGTGTCCATGTCCAGTAGTGCAGCATACACACTGTGTGTATATACAGCAGTGCAGCATACACACTGTGTCCATGTCCAGTAGTGCAGCATTTAGCTGTGTCCATGTCCAGTAGTGCAGCATACACACTGTGTGTATATACAGCAGTGCAGCATACACACTGTGTCCATGTCCAGTAGTGCAGCATACACACTGTGTCCATGTCCAGTAGTGCAGCATACACACTGTGTCCATGTCCAGTAGTGCAGCATACACACTGTGTCTATGTACAGTAGTGCAGCATACACACTGTGTCTATGTACAGTAGTGCAGCATACACACTGTGTCCATGTACAGTAGTGCAGCATACATACACACTGTGTCTATGTCCAGTAGTGCAGCATACATACACACTGTGTCTATGTCCAGTAGTGCAGCATACACACTGTGTCTATGTACAGTAGTGCAGCATACATACACACTGTGTCTATGTCCAGTAGTGCAGCATACATACACACTGTGTCTATGTCCAGTAGTGCAGCATACATACACACTGTGTCTATGTCCAGTAGTGCAGCATACACACTGTGTCTATGTACAGTAGTGCAGCATGCACACTGTGTCTATGTCCAGTAGTTCAGTATACACACTGTGTCTATGTACAGTAGTTCAGCATGCACACTGTGTCTATGTACAGTAGTGCAGCATACACACTGTGTCTATGTACAGTAGTGCAGCATACACACTGTGTCTATGTACAGTAGTGCAGCATACACACTGTGTCTATGTCCAGTAGTGCAGCATACACACTGTGTCTATGTCCAGTAGTGCAGCATACATACACACTGTGTCTATGTCCAGTAGTGCAGCATACACACTGTGTCTATGTACAGTAGTGCAGCATACACACTGTGTCTATGTACAGTAGTGCAGCATACATACACACTGTGTCTATGTCCAGTAGTGCAGCATACATACACACTGTGTCTATGTACAGTAGTGCAGCATACATACACACTGTGTCTATGTCCAGTAGTGCAGCATACATACACACTGTGTCTATGTCCAGTAGTGCAGCATACATACACACTGTGTCTATGTCCAGTAGTGCAGCATACACACACCCTGTGTCTATGTCCAGTAGTGCAGCATACACACTGTGTCTATGTCCAGTAGTGCAGCATACATACACACTGTGTCTATGTCCAGTAGTGCAGCATACACACTGTGTCTATGTACAGTAGTGCAGCATACACACTGTGTCTATGTACAGTAGTGCAGCATACACACTGTGTCCATGTCCAGTAGTGCAGCATACACACTGTGTCCATGTCCAGTAGTGCAGCATACACACTGTGTCCATGTCCAGTAGTGCAGCATACACACTGTGTCTATGTACAGTAGTGCAGCATACACACTGTGTCTATGTACAGTAGTGCAGCATACACACTGTGTCTATGTACAGTAGTGCAGCATGCACACTGTGTCTATGTCCAGTAGTTCAGCATACACACTGTGTCTATGTACAGTAGTGCAGCATACACACTGTGTCTATGTACAGTAGTGCAGCATACACACTGTGTCTATGTCCAGTAGTGCAGCATACACACTGTGTCTATGTACAGTAGTGCAGCATACACACTGTGTCTATGTACAGTAGTGCAGCATACACACTGTGTCTATGTACAGTAGTGCAGCATACACACACTGTGTCCATGTCCTGTAGTGCAGCATACATACACACTGAGTCAATATCCAGTAGTGCAGCATACACACTGTGTCCATGTCCAGTAGTGCAGCATACACACACTGTGTCCATGTCCTGTAGTGCAGCATACATACACACTGAGTCAATATCCAGTAGTGCAGCATACGCACTGTGTCTATGTATAGTAGTGCAACATACACACTGTGTCTATGTCCAGTAGTGCAGCATACACACACACTATGTCCATGTCCAGTAGTGCAGCAGCACCTAGCTGTGTGTCTGCTGTGTGCAGCGAGCGACTGCTCCGGGAACCACCAGTTTCACTGCACTAACGGCCCGTGCATACCCTCCGAGTTCCGATGCGACGGTGACGACGACTGCGGTGACCACAGCGACGAAGATAACTGTGGTCAGTCCATTGTTGCAGTTGGTGGCAGTGGTAGTGGTGGTGGTGGTGATAGGTTGTGGTAGTAGGGTGATGTTGACGTGATAGTGGTGGTGGAGGTTGTGTTGGTGATGGTGACGGTGACGGTGGTGGTGGTGGTGGTGGTGGTGGTGGGTGACAGTGGTAGAGTGATAGTGACGTGATAGTGGTGGTGGAGGCTGTGTTGGTGATGGTGACGGTGGTGGTGGTGGTGATGGGTGATAACGGTGGGGTGATGTTGACGTGATAGTGGTGGTGGAGGTTGTGTTGGTGATGATGGTGGTGACGGTGGTGGTGGTGAAGGGTGATAGTGGTAGGGTGATAGTGACGTGATAGTGGTGGTGGAGGCTGTGATGGTGATGATGATAGTGTTGGTGATGGTGACGGTGGTGGTGGTGGTGGTGGTGATGGGTGATAGTGGTGGAGTGATGTTGACGTGATAGTGGTGGTGAAGGTTGTGTTGGTGATGGTGGTGGTGGTGTTTTTGGTAGTGGTGGTGGTAGTGGTGGTGGTGATAGGTTATGGTAGTAGGGTGATAGTTACATGATAGTGGTAGTGGTTGTTGTGTTGATGGTGGTGGTGGTGATGATAGGTTATGGTAGTAAGGTGATGGTGACGTGATAGTGGTAGCGGTTGTTGTGTTGTGCTGTGTACTTTTCGTTTTATTTGCGCTCTCTCTCCCTCTCTCTTGAACTGCAACAACGCACACTCTCTCGTCCTCCCTACCTCTTTCTCTCTCCCTGTCCCTCCATCCCCCCCCTCCCCCACCCCATTTTCTTTCGTTCACGTGCGGCTGGAAACAAAAGTGATTCTGTTTTATACTGTGGCCTTTTTCGGTTGTGTGTGTGTGTGTGTGTGTGTGTGTGTGTGTGTGTGTGCATACCTCCATGGTAAAGTTTAAGAAATTCATTTTCTCTGGAATACTTTGGATGTCCACACCAAATCTGGATCAAACAAAAGGGGGTGGTCAGGAGAGGGGGGGGGGATTATTTCCACACGTACCAATCATAGGTGGAAAGATGAAACCTTCGGATTCGCAATATTTTCTTTGGTTGTTCCCGGTTCGTTGCCAGACAAGTGCTTGGCTAAGTTCCCGATGGATTTTAGACAGCATGACATGTTGTTTCTTGATCGCAGTTAGAAGAAAAGAAAAGAAAATTCTGGGCAGACCACACAGAATGACACTACTTAAATTCTAAAATTGTGTCCGCCATCTTGCCTGAAAAGTCGGTCACTGTGTGATTCCTTCAGCATGCAGGCGACAGCTGTTTTTGTTACGGACTAAATGAGCTGTAAAATCGTGGAAAACAGGGGTATATGTAAAATGATCGAATGTAGACTTATCAATCTATACATAGTCTGAATATTAGTGAAATGCGGATCTGATGTGGCTAGCTGAGACTTTGCTACAAACCACTGCAACGTTTCAGTGAATCTATAAACAAAAACAAAAAAATTCGTTTGTGACGGTAAACATAAAAATAATATAATCTGGATCAACTTTTGTAGTTTACATATCGTCAAACTGCAGAATGGCAATTGTTAGTCCGAAAGAAAATAAGCTGAAATAAGAGACTACCGGAATTAGGTTTTTGTGCGACGGGGGAAAGTTTGGAACTCTGATCTGACATTGTGAGTGAACAATGAAATGCCGATCAACGTGGGTTGCTTTAGCTGAATGGAATTGTTCCGTTTCCAACACACTAGTTTCGGTTCGACAAACATCCGTTTCAGGTGATCAGCTAAAATACGACTTTATGTACTGATAGCTCCTTCCATTTCCCACACACGCATTTTGTTTTGTTTTTTAATCAGCAGGAATCACACGGAAGCCATGAAGGGTTTTCGCCCCTTGTTTCTCTCTGAAAATGAAACAGTCCACAAAGAAAGTATCCAGTGACTGCGGGATCCAGTGAAAACAAACAAACAAACAAACAAGATAAACTAACCTTGCACGTGGAAGAATGTAGGATCCTCGAAAAAGAATGTACAGGAACACTGGAGATAGAGAGAGAGAAAAAAGAAGAAGAAAGAAAAAGAGAAAGCTCACGGGGATCCTGTAATCCTCAATCTCCAAGGTTGGGAAATATTTGTTATTTTATATGTTTATTTGCTTATTTTCATTTTATTCATTCATTGTAATTTTCATGTCTACATATATGTTGTTGTTTTGTTGTTGGGTTTTTTTTTCGTTTTTTTTCTTTTCGGGGTGGGGTGTGTGTGTTTTTAGGAGAGGGGTTGTTTTAGTTGTACAACATAATCGCTCAGTTCATCACACACTGAATGGGTGTCCCTTTCAACCCCCACCCCCCCCCCCCACCCCCCCACCCCCCTTCTCTCCCCTCTGGCAGACACGGCCGAATGCGGCATTGCGGAGGTGAAATGCAGCAACAACATCTGCATCGAGAAGGCTTACATGTGTGACGGGGATGACGACTGCGGTAACGGGTGGGACGAGGTGCAGGCCAACTGTAATGCCATCTGAGGCGGCAAGACTTCCTTCTGCACCCCCACCCAGTCTTTTTTTTTTCTTCTTCTTCTTTTTCTTCTTTGTTATTCCACGGGGACAGTGTGATGTATGACCTAAAGATCTATGTGTTGTACAAATAAATGTGCACCAGTGTGCGTGTGGGGTTGTTCTTTTCTTTTTTGAATTGATAGTTTTGTGTTGATGCGTTTGAACATTTGCATATGGCCATGTATTGTCGCCGGCTGGACTAAAGCAACAATAAACTGCGAAGTATGATTTTTTGTTTGTTTGTTTGTTTGTTTTTTTGTTGTTTTTTTGTTTGTTTTTTTGTTGTTGTTTTTTTGTTTTTTTTCTTGGTGTGACAGTTTTGTTTGTGTTGCTGCGTTTGAACATTTGTATGTTTTTGGCAGTCCTGATATGGCCCTGCACGGTCGCCAGCTGGGCTAAAACAACAATGAGCAATGAAGTAGTATGAATGTCCGCCTGTGTGTGTTCTGTTGCACGTATAGACATTGTCCGTGTTCATGCGTATGTCTGTATGTCTTTATGAATGCGCTGTGCTATGTGAATAGATATGTGAATATGCGATGCCACACGAATATTTGTATGTCTTTGTGTACACGCTATGCTATGTGTATAGAAATGTACATGTGTGTCTCCTTGTGTGTGTGTGTGTGTGTGTGTGTGTGTGTGTGTGTGTGTGTGTGTGTGCGCGCGAGCGAGTGTGTGTGTGTGTGTGTGTTAGAATGCATTCTTATCACAACGACAGCATTTTCCAAGAACATTAGATCTACATGTTGCAGAATTGCACAATTTTCCTGTCTGTCCGTTGGCGTTTGGTCTGTCTTGTCTTGTATGAGCGCTTTTACGACCAAGAACGGATGTAATATGAGCGTGTCCGCCCGCTCGGTGTGGTATGAACACAGCACGATCAAGGATAAGCCTGGACCAGACCATGCTGAGGTATCCTGAAGAAACATATACACACGCACCTCCAGTAAAATTAGATCGCAAAATTGTTTAGGTTCAGAAAACATTCAGGTTGATTTGTTCCTTCCACCATGAACTGACTTTACTTAGGGTAAATATTCATTTGAAAATACCTCAAATCTCTCTCTCTCTCTCTCTCTCTGTGACACATACACACACACACACACACACATATATACATATACATGTATAAATATGTGCATATACATATATATATATATATATATATATATATATATATATATATATATATATATATAAAGAGAGAGAGAGAGGTTATTTTTTGTTGTTTTTTTTAATCCAGGCAAAATCTTTTGTCATCAGAAATCGAAACGACACGGACTGTTACTTGCACAAATATTTCAAGTGATGTCCAATAACATCAACCATAATTATAAACACACATACCAACTGACATGAATGCTGCATGTGTACAATTGCAAAGTATGTTCAAAACAATATACAACTGCAAAATGTCCTCACAGTAAATAATGGGGGAAAAAAAGGGGTGGGAGGTGGGGTTCCTTTATTTATTCTGCTTGCACTTTCGCCCATAGCCAAGTCAACCACGTAGGGCTGGAAATGGGTTGATGTCGTTGGTCATAGTGCAGCCGCCCGCACAGGGCCATTTTAGGGCTGCCCAACTAGTTATAAAACCCGTCACATTTGGAAAGAAAAGAAAAAAAAGCCGAGCAAAACAGCACAGTTCATGACAAACTTTATCAAATATTAAGCGCCTTAAGGCTTGGCTGCGCTGAACATGTCAACCCTTCTGCTTACTTCGTCATCGTAACATAAAACAAAATAAAACAACACGTAAAATAAGGATAAAATAAACCTACGCTAAAAGCACATAAAAATGCCAAACACTTCGAAATCGACAGCTAGTGCCCATCTCAACTTGTTTATATTATCACTACCTAGCCACCAGAGCACAGATAATTCATCACAGACTGCAGAGAGAGAGAGAGAGAGAGAGAGAGAGAGAGAGAGAGAAAAGTGTCAAAGTTTCCTGGAGAAAAAAAGTGGAGACGGGGGCGGTATTGACTGGGAAGGCAGAAAACGCAGACAATAATGAAGACAGACAACAACAAAAACAACAACAACAACAAAGGTAGAAACAAAGAGAGCAATAAAAGAACAAAGAATAGGAAAATTTTCGCACATTATTTCGAGAAGGGGGGGATGCTGTTTATACTGAGAGACCTCTGGCATCCCATGGCGGGATGTACACAGGTTGAAAACACCATCAGCTCACAGAGAGCGAGACCAAGACACGGTCGGTGCTCCTTCAACACAGAACATGATAATGATAAACAACACATGATGGTAACTGCACCGCTTAACTCATAAACTTTTTTTTTCATTTGCCAGGACTGAAGGCGCCGTCAACAATGCCCAATTCATTACCCCTTGCTGAAAGAAAGTACAAAGAAATCTGTTTTTTTAATTTAGTGAATCTATGCCAAATTACAACAACACGATAAAATCAAGTACAAAAGAATATATATTTTAAAATCTCAAAAAGAAGTGTTCAATCCACTACTTCATGATGAAAGAAAGTACAGATGAATATGTTGTTGTTGTTGTTGTCGTTTGATCTTATAATGACATACTCAAATTACTACCTCATGATGAGAGAAAGTATAAAGGATTTTTTTTTTTATCTAGTAATATCGTGCCAAATTTACTACTTCTTGAAGAAAGAAAGTACAAAGGAATACTTCTTTTTTCAAATATAGTAAAGCAAACACTATATGTAAAGGTTACATTGACGAAGAACAATGACTGTATGGTGTTCATTTACTGTCTATCCCATCTCTTTTTCTTCTTTTTTTTATATATATATTGAAACCCGACTGACATGGACTTTGGTTTGCTAACAAAAGTTATTGCTTGTGGGGGTTCTTTCAAGTGCGTTAAGTACCTGCTGCACAAAAGATTTGTGTATTCATCAATTCATTCCAGTTTAACAGTCACGATGTACCTGAGTGTGTGTGAGTGTGTGTGTGTGTGTGTGTGTGTATGTATGTGTGTGTGTGTGCGCGCAGGCATGCGCGCGCATGTGTGCAGAATCCAATCAACCTGATGATCAGGGCAGAATCCAATGTCAGTGGCCGCCTACGTCCAAAACAATCTAAAAACCTTTCACGGTGTCACAGCCATAGCCAGGTTATATAATGGACACGTAGCAAAAGAAAAACAACAACAGCAACAACAACAACAGCAGCAACAAAAGACGTCAACAACAAACATCGACAATAGCACCACCAGTAAACATAGTACATCATCTGACTGGACTAACTGTACCCAAACAAGGTTCTTCAGACAACTGAAGGTGAGAGGGGAACAAAGGCGCTCTCTGGAAAGCAATCATGAACTAGCATCAAAGGAAAAATATATGTATTTATATATCACAGTCGTAAACAGTAAGTCTCAAACAAAAATGAAAGAAAAGAGAAAAAAAAGAAGACATCTGTGGCAAAGAGAGGAATCCATACTATTTTATATACCGTTTGCCTCCGAGTGTGTGCGTGTGCGTGTGTGTGTGTGTGTGTGTGTGTGTGTGTGTGTGCATGAGTGTGTTAAATGCATTGACAACGGCACCACCAATGTGTCAGAGGACAGCACAGCATACCAAGCATTGCCTATAAGACTAATGCGCACACGTTCATCAAAACCAGTTTGGAATGCACTCTGCATGACTATATAATAATATACAAGTGCCTTAATAGTACCTAGCTTCGGTCAGAGACCAAACACTAAGTGCTTTACAGCCACGTAGTCATTTGTATAACAGGCTGTCTACCTGGTGCTCGTCATTCGTTTCCTGTATCATTCAGTCAGGCTATCATTCTGATTCTTATTATTGTTATCATTGTTGCTTATAGTCCAGCCGACCGCACAGGGCCATATCAGGACTGCCGAAGTACACATATGTCCAACCGCATTGAACACAAAACTGTCAGACACACACACACACACACACACACACACACACACACACACAAACCCACAAAGATAAACCTACAAAATACAGTTCATGACACATTATCTTAAACATTAAGCTCCTTAGGGCAAATAAGATTTGGCTGTGCTGATGACGTTGCCATTCCGCTTAATTCATCATCTCCAGATTACAAAAAAAAAAAAAAAAACCCGCAAAATAAGGAAAAAAAAACCCAATAATTCAAAGCCAAACAAAAGATACATAAAAAGGGCCATATAGGCAAATAACACTGCAGAATGGACAGCTAGTGCCCATCCTAGTGTTTACAATCTCAGTACCTAATTGCCATAGCAAAACAACACAGACAGTTCATCATGGACTGCAGAAAAGAGAAAAAAAAAAGTGTTGAGGCTTGCTCAGAAAAAGAAAGGGGAATGGATTGGGAATGCATAAAAAGGAGACAACAGTGAAGGAAGAAAAAAGAAATAGAGCAGTAGAAAAGAAGAAATTTCTAGAATAGAATTTCCAGAAGGCGGGGATGCTATCAATACTGAAAGACCCCTGGCATCCCAATGGAGGAATTCAGTCAGGTTTCAAGTCATGCGTATGCACGTACGTGTAAGAGTAGATGTTTGTTCATATTTGCCAGGGACAACTCTTTTAAAGCTGCGGGTTCTTTACGCGCTAACAGCATACTGCAAACAGGACCTCGATTTATCATCTCATCCGAATGACTAGCATCTAGACCGACCCACTCATGGTCGTGTGGAGGGACAGGAAATTCTGGCGGGCGTGGGACTCCATCCTGTATCCTCAGATTCTCTCGCTTCCTGGGTGGATGTAGTAACCGCTAGGCCACCACTGCACTTGACAGGGCACTGCGGATACATTCCGCAAGACGAAAGCGTGTTGCCATAAAGCGAGGTGTGGCTGCCTGGCCCACATGTACAGCGCATGATGAGGAAGCTGGTGACAGATGGGTCCTGCATTGTGTGCCCAGCACCTATGTTGACAGCTGCTCTCTGTGCTCTGATGTTTTTTCCATCACCCGCCTGTCAAGCATCTCTCCCGCAATATCTGGGTTATTCTTTACTTCTCTTCATCTTTTGAGCATCAAGAAAGAATCCCTCCATCCCCCGCCCTCCCCCCTCCCTTCCTCCATCTCTCTTTTGAAAATTGCATCTACATTCATCAAAAATATACCCTTCTCCCCTACCCCAGCCACCCACCCACCCACCCACACACACACACACAAACACATCACTTCCCCTTTTCTCTCTCTTCCCCCCACCCTCTCAAAAATATCATTTTGAAAAAACACAAATCTTATATTTGTTTCACATTCACTCCCTGTATGTGTTACATACGAAAAAGAAAAGTGCTCGAATTATGACCAAAATCAAACATAATCAAAATAACATGATTTACTTTCCACTTTCATTTCATGTTCTGAGCCACACGAAGAGTCTGAAATGAGTTGATAGCTGCTTTATCATGGTTGGACCAATTAATTTTTGAAACACTAAAAAGTTTTCAGTCACGATCTAGGAGCCACTTAGACAAATGTTAATCTTAACACAGAGACAAAGTAAAATAAAGGATCTTTTGTAGGCCAATAGGGAAATCAGTTTCACTGGCGAATAGTCCCACCCATGCATTCTACTGCAGGTTGTTTTCTTTAAAAAGCGGTATTTGAAGAAGCCAGGAAACATATTCCTTTTTTTTCTTTTTTTTTTTCTGGTCGATATTGATTTCAACACAATATCACTTTAGAGACAGCTGCTGAGTGCATGAATGCAGCTGGTAGACTGTAGTTTGAAAATGCAACTGTATGCTGGGAAATATATGACACTGATTTGTGTAGAGCATGCATGTCTGTACATTTTTTCCAAACAAACATATATCTGTGGGGGTGGGGAGGGGGGGGAGTCTTTAATTTTGATCCTGGAGTTATCCAAGTAATCTTATTTTATCCCCGTTTTAGTCCCTTGACTGCTGCCGATGAATATGTTCGTCAGTGAATGGCTGTCACATCACTGAGATAAGACAGAGCTTATATGTCAGGATGTCAGTGAAGGACTGTCACACAACTGAGGATAAGACAGATCTTACAGGTAAGGATGTCAGTGAAGGGCTGTCTCCTCACGGAGATAAGACACAGCTTACAGGTCAGGATGTCAGTGAAGGGCTGTCTCCTCACGGAGATAAGACACAGCTTACAGGTCAGGATGACACTGAAGGGCTGTCTCCTCACTGAGATAAGACACAGCTTACAGGTCAGGATGTCAGTGAAGGGCTGTCTCCTCACTGAGATAAGACACAGCTTACAGGTCAGGATGACACTGAAGGGCTGTCTCCTCACTGAGATAAGACACAGCTTACAGGTCAGGATGTCAGTGAAGGGCTGTCTCCTCACTGAGATAAGACACAGCTTACAGGTCAGGATGACACTGAAGGGCTGTCTCCTCACTGAGATAAGACACAGCTTACAGGTCAGGATGTCAGTGAAGGGCTGTCTCCTCACTGAGATAAGACACAGCTTACAGGTCAGGATGACACTGAAGGGCTGTCTCCTCACTTACCTGCCAACTTGTTAGTGCCTTAATCCTCTTCACATACACATGTTTGATTATGAGCTTTAAAATGTTTAATTATGAGCTTTAAATGGTATACAAATTTCAATCAGGAGCCCCACTAGCTCTATATCATAATTTTACTGGTTGAGTAATTAGTTTGTAGTTAGATTTTATTCATACTTTTTTTGAGATGCAAACTGAGGAGAGAAGAATGAAGAAAGCAGTGATGATAAGAGGCATGGATGGGGTGGGGAAGGGGATGGCTTTTCCTCTAAAATCACAATTGTGTATAGGCATTAAACAAAAGAACGAACAAATTTGCACACATATATTAACATGTCATAATCTGCATCAGTGTTTCATGGGCTGTGTTCATGTGGACATGCCTGGCTTGCTAACAATCCCTCACCCACCCACGCTAAAAAAAAAATTTAAAAAAACACAAAAAAACAGCAACAAGAGAGCAGCTTCCAACATCAGGGTCAAAACCCTTATACAAATATAAGCCCATTTGTAGAAAGAAGTGAACGTGGGACAGGCAACCCACAAGTGCGGAAGAAAAACCACTTCCGTACACGAATTCATCTGTAGTACTGATATGGTAATCCTGTTGGTGAAACGACCCACTTTATGGCACAGACACACAAACCACTTCAAAGGGATCAGCACAAGACTTCCCCCACACGGCCACAGCTGTGGACACTTCAAACACAAGTGAAGTTCTTTCACACACCACTTTGCTTTCATCTTTCCAACACATGCTGCCAGCTTCTGACTTGAGCCTTATTGGGTTGTGTGACAAAGCTTGGGACTTGTATCAGTGCTGTTTGCGCTGAAAGAGAAGACAAAACATCCCCATTGTAATCATTTGTCCTTTCTTTTTCTCTGCAGTTTTCAGGCCACTTGGTGGGCAGGTGGAAAGGAAAAAAGAAGAAGAGAAAAAAGAACGGCCAGCGTGACAAAGTGGTCAGTATCACAGACTGATAATTAGGGAGGATGTAAGTTCAAACCCATTCAGATTTCTATCATTGAGGAACATTTTGGCCTGATGTAAAACTTCTAGAATGAAAAAGTTAAATGTCAGATGACACCACCTCGTGTCTATGCCACTGTAGCCAATAAAGTCATGTCCATCAACAAATCTAGAGGTTACGTTTCTGACTGATGATGTAACTTTGTCAGGAGAAAATGACTGCAGAAGGGTGGGTGGGCTTTCTATCCACTGGTGACGTTACTTGCACTTAAAGTGGACTGGCCTTCCTGCATTGTTACAACTAACTTATTGCACTTGTCACTATCATTACAATTATGTGTAATTAATAGTAAATTTGCAAGGAGAGTACCATTTCAAAGCATTTCAAAGCACAAAATCGCAAATTTCTTCTCATCATTGACATATTGATTTCGGTTGTAAAAATACACATCTGTTTCACACTGGCGGGAGAGGGGGTGTCTGTATTTGTATGTGCAAGTGTGTGGGTGAGCGTGCATACAAGCGTGCATGTGTGTGCACGAGTGCGTGTGTGTATAGTTATGAATAACAGTTATTAACACAGGTGCCTGTACACAGTACAAATCAAATAACATTTTTTTCCATCATCATCTTGTTTGATAATTTTGTGACCAGCTACATCAGTACAAGACAATAATATTTCCTGGGCTATACAGGAGGAGGGTTTTGATATGTCCTTTAATGAACACCCATCGTCAGACATTATGAGGGATGACAGGTCCTTTAATGAACACCCATCATCAGACATTGTGAGGGATGACAGGTCCTTTAATGAAACAGTCATCGTAAGACACGATGAGGGTTGACAGGTCCTTTAATGAACACCAATCGTCAGACACTATCAGGGCTGATATGTCCTTTAATGAACACACCTATGGTCAGTCATTATGAGGGATGACAGGTCCTTTAATGAAACATTCATCGTAAGACATGAGGGTTGATAGGTCCTTTAATGAACACACCTATGGTCAGTTATTATGAGGGATGACAGGTCCTTTAATGAAACATTCATCGTAAGACATGAGGGTTGATAGGTCCTTTAATGAACACCCATTGTCAGACATTATGAAAGTTGACATGTCCTTTAATGAACACCCATCATCAGACATTATGAATGAAAACCCATCGTCCGACAATATGAGGGTTGATAGGTCCTTTAATGAACACCCATCTTCAGACACTATGAGGGATGACAGGTCCTTTAATGAACAACTTCAGTCAGTCATTCTCCTTCCATTTTCAAGGAAGGGACAGACAATTAATGATTGATTGAGCATGCTACAACATACATACAGCAACTTACACACCCTTCAACCATACATGTGAAGTAGTATGAAGAGCACCAATCCAAATAAAAAATAAAAATAAAAATGACTATGCTCACACTCATCGTAGAACTTGGATACATCTGGCTCAAAGTGATGCTGGCAGTCAGGCAACTAGCTGGAAGTCAGACACTGTGCCAGTCTGCGCTTGATCATTCAGAAATTACTAGATGCTGGGTTATCACGTCCGTCAGACTACAGGCTACCATCCACTCTCTTCAGACAGCCCACTCAAATGTGGTGGCTGAATGGTTAGAGCGCGGGTTTTCATCAGAGTTTCCTGAGTTCACCTTGAGAGTTAAAAATGTGGATTTTTCCGGACTCCCAGGTCAACATGTGTGCAGACCTGCTAGTGCCTGAAACCCCTTCATGTGTATATGCGTTAAAGATCCTTTAATCCATGTCAGCATTCAGTGTGTTACGGAAACAAGAACATACCCAGCACACACACCCCCAAAAATGGACTATGACTGGCTATTTGGAGGGGTAAAAAATAAACAAACAATCATAATGTTAAAGATTGCATGTTTGTGAGAGAGTAAGAGTGTGTGCATGACTGAAACCTGACTGAATGACACAGGAAACAAATGATGAGCACCCAAAGGCAACTGTCAGTCAGCTCTACCCTTTTAGGCAGCCTGTTGTGCACATGACTCCATGTCTGTAAAGTGCTTGGAGCTTGGTCTCTGACCAAGGATAAGTGCTATATAAGTATCCATAATATTATTACCATTACACAATCCTTTTAGATTTCTCTTTTTTTTTCGCTTGATCCCACAGATAATTCACTAAATTGTTTTGTTTTGTTTTGTTTTTACAATGCATATACAACAGCTATTCTTTTTTTCTTTGTGTGTGTATGTGTGTGTGTGTGTGTGTGTGTGTGTGTGGGCGTGTGTGTTGTAACACATAAACAAATGAGCACACATCGGTGTGTGGTTCTTTGGAGAAAACTATCACTGATAAAGTGCTGGTTATTAATCAATGAACCTCAAATAAGTTATTTCACAATTTAAAATCATGGCTACAATAGTCCTTTTTCCTGATGATATTAAAAAAACAACAACCCTGAAGCAATCGTAGTGTGCTAGCAAGTGTGTGTGTGTGTGTGTGTGTGTGTGTGTGTGTGTAGATGTGTGTGAAGGGTGTCTGTAACAAATGGCAGATTCCTGTGTTTAAGATGCAGACAGGCATGTTTCAGATGTCCAAGAAAAAATCCATTCCACATCATAATCCACCCTACAAACAGCAGAATGCAAAATGATGAAGCCAAGTGCACCATTCTCTACAGTCCTAGAACTCTGTCACATAAGCAGAATGCACAAGCACCCAACCCTTTCTCCTACTGAAGATACGACTTCATGCAAACAGGATCACGTGCTGAGTCGCTTAGCACATCAGTTTTGCTAACTGACTGATTGACTGATATGTGTACTTATATAACGCCTATCCTCGGTAAGAGACCAAGCTCTGAGTGCACTGCATCACAAACATGAAGTCATTTGCTCAACAGGCTGCCTAACTGGGTAGAGCCATCTGACAGCTGACAGCTCATTATTTGTTTCCTGTGTCATTCAATCAGACTTAAGTCTCACTCTCTCTCTCTCTCTCACACACACACACACACACATATACACTCACACACATGCACACACATGCATGCATACACATACACACACATACATACACACAAAACACATACACACACACACATACACACAAACACATGCACACACACATGCCTGTGCCTGTAACTACTGCCACTCCTCTGGTCTCACAACAATCCATTTTCTTGCCAATGCCTCTGGAAATCCATCTCGTTTCTCGTCTGTGCATTACCCTCTCTGGCTCAGTCACACATACACAAGAACATGCAACCCAGCCTAGATGCACATGCATGGCACATTTGGATTGACACAAACGAGGCATCTGCTTATTCACACAACACACAGGCAAGTTTGCGCAGACACAGGAACGTGAAACACAGACACAAACACACACACACGTACAGACACACACTTCCTCTCTCACCCCATCACGTTCCATCCTCATATTCATCCCAAACCTGGAACTCCGGAACCCACTCCTTACCAACACATCTACCGTACACTTCTTCTCCTACCCCTGCCCCTCCAACACACACACGTCACCAGCGCTTGCTTCCCTGTCAGTCAAGGCAGGGCTCCCAGTTCGGCACCACCCCCACCCCCACTGCCCCTACCCCTGCCCCTCCAACACACACGTCACCAGTCTTTGCTTCCTTCAGTCAAGGCAGGGCTCCCCGTTCGGCACCACCCCCACCCCCACCCCTCCTTCATGCGCAATCATGGGAGCCACGAAGACCCATGTGTTCAGCTCTGGGTCATACATCTCCACCGACGACAGCTTGGTCTGGCCATCATAGCCCCCGATGGCGAACAGCTTCCCGTGCGTGGCTGCCACAGCCACCCGGCTTCGCTTCACGTTCATGGAGGCCACCTCTGTCCACTTCTCCATCTTGGCGTCGTAGCACTCCACACTGCGGAGGAAGACAGAGCCGTCGTAACCCCCCACCGCATACAGCTTGCCCCGAAGTGTGACTACGCCCAGACGGCAGCGCTTGGACCTCATGCTGGGCACGTCTCGCCACGTGCCCAGGGTGCAGTTGTAGCACTCCACCTGCATTGACCACACATGACAGCTGCCTGTATGTATGTATGTATACATATATTGGTCAAAATGTCATATATTTTTGTGTGTATGCATGTGTTATTGGTACATTTGTAGCACTCCACCTGCACAGAGAATGGACCACACATGCCAGCTGCTTGAGTGTTTTTTTGTTTCTTTTTGGAATATATGCTTTGGTCAAAGTGCTACTTGGTTTTTCATGTGTGTGTGTATACTTTGTGTTGTGTGTGTGTGTGTGTGTGTGTCTGTGTGTGTGTGTGTGTGTGTGTCTGTGTGTTTGTCTGTCTGTCTGTCTGTCTGTGTGTATGTCTGTGTGTGCTTCTAGCCTCTCATGATACAGTCACACATGATCAAGCAGTGGCTATTGACTGGCTTGCATTGTACTGTTTTGTATGTGCAATGTATTGTAATTACTTTTTGTCACAACAGATTTCTCAGTCTAAAATTCGGACTGCTCTCCTTAGGGAGATTGTGTCATCACAGTGCAAAGCACACTTTTTTTTTTCTTTTTTCTATCTGCATATGTATTTGTTTAACCATCAAAGTAGATTTTAGTATGACATTTTGCCAGGAACAACCTTTTTGTTGCCATGGGTTCTTTTACATGTGTGTGTTGCAAATAGTACCTGGGCTCATCATCTCATCTGAACGTCCAGACCATCACTTAGTTTGGGTGAGTGGGGAGGAGAAATCCTGGTCTGTATGTGGGAATTGAACCAGTGGACACTCGTTTTTTGGTCAGGAGCTTTATCACTAAGCCACCGCTGCACGATGGGTTCAAGCCTGCTGATGTGCTGTTTTGTGGACGTGTCCATCACAACATATTCTAGGTTAGGTCTGATGAGTGCATCTCTCAGTCAGGAATGTACATACATTTCTGATAATAATATTAAAAAACAATTTTTTTTTAACTGTTTCAAGAAATGTTTGCAGTTTCAAGTTACATGTGCTTGCTTTATTTTTTCCTTTCTTTAACCTAACTGGTGATTATTGACTTAGTATTAATGGGGTTTTTTTAGTCAAGAGCATGTGGGTAAAAGTGTGCTACTCACAGAATCAAATATGGAGAGGCCGTCATGTCCTCCACAGCAGTAGATTTCTCCATCCAGAACAGCCATTCCTGAAGCACTGCGATGATTCTTCATGGGGGCCACCAACGTCCATCTGAAGGACAAACGTGATGATGACAACAACAATCAAGTGATTCATGTCACTCTCAGCCCAGTCAGCCACAGCAACAAACTCCATTCAGTTTCAGTTTCTCAAGGAGGCATCACTGCACTCAGACAAATCCATATATGCTACACCACATCTGCTAGGCAGATGCCTGACAAGCAACATAGCCCAAAGAGGTCAGACCAAAATGAGGTGGTATTCAAGGAGGAGTGTCTCCTGGCAAACATGCAGGAGAATTGAGGATTGAAGATCAAAGCTTTACTACTGGTCCTTACAATACACTGTCCTGTGGCAAGTCAGAGACCTTGAACTTTGATGACAGTCAGGACAAAGCAGTGCACTGGCCCAACCACCATCATGGTGACAATATTGTTTCAAAAAAACTTGAGGGCACTCCATGAAATGTATTCCTCCGCCAATGCTAAACACATCTTATTACTTACCAAATCTCCTATTCCTCCTCAATATAAAGACCCTTCTCCAATTCTATTCCATTCGCATTCAATACTCCATCCCCTCCATTCCTTCCCAAGTTCTATTATCCAGCTCAAAATGTCCATTCCAATCTAATAACAACCACCCCCACCACTCCGATGCCCTTCCAATTTAATTAACCCACATCCCCTTCCCATCTAATAACTCCGCATCCTATCCAGTTCCTGTTGAATAAACTGCCATTCCCCTTTCCATCCAATAACCCCCCATCCTATTCCCCATCTATCAACTCCATACCATTCCAATCTCATAACACCCCTCCTATTCCCATTTTATAAACATTCATCCCGTTCCAATTTAATCACCCCCATCCCATCTAATAATCCCCAATCCATTCCCTTCTAACCCCTCATCCCGTTCCCATCTAATTACCCCCAATCACATCTAAAGACACCTAATCCCCATCCCCGTATAGCTCTCACCCCTTCCCATCCTACAGACCAGCCACCCCCTCCCCACCAAATAAAAACAAACCATCCCCTCCCACCCACCACCCATTCCCTTTCTTCAAAACATCCCCATCCAGTCCCGAAACTGTCTAACAAACTCTGGTCCTTTCTTCAAAACATCCCCATCCACTCCCCAAACTGTCTAACAAACTCTGGTCCTTTCTTCAAAACATCCCCATCCACTCCCCAAACTGTCTAACAAACTCTGGTCCTTTCTTCAAAACATCCCCATCCACTCCCCAAACTGTCTAACAAACTCTGGTCCTTTCTTCAAAATATCCCCATCCACTCCCCAAACTGTCTAACAAACTCTGGTCCTTTCTTCAAAACATCCCCATCCAGTCCCCAAACTGTCTAACAAACTCTGGTGCTTTCTTCAAAATATCCCCATCCACTCCCCAAACTGTCTAACAAACTCTGGTGCTTTCTTCAAAATATCCCCATCCACTCCCCAAACTGTCTAACAAACTCTGGTGCTTATCCAACAAACGATTCTCAGACATATTTGCACACACACGCTCTCTCTCTCTCTCACTCAACACACACACACACACACACATACACATACTCTCTCTCTCTCACACACACACACAAACACACACTCACTCACTCACACTCTCTCTCTCTCTCTTCCATCCTCAGAAACAACAGCTGCAGGTGCACTGAGGAGAAACAGTTGTGAGTGACATCAAAAGGGAGGAAAGATTATCGTGGGACCATTTGAAAAAAAACTTAACAACTATTCCAGGTACGGAAGCAGGACTGAAAGGTGGTGTCATGATACACAGTTCATGACAGCTTGCCCTGTGGAGGTTTCTGGTGCATCCATGAAAAAAAATGTATGGGCATGTGCATGAGTGTTGCGGTGTGGTTTTGGTGTGGTGGTGGAGTGGTGTGGTGTGTGTGTGTGTGTGTGTGTGTGTGTGTGTGTGTGTTGGAATGGTAAGCATGAATGTGTGTGAGAGAGACTACGTGTGTGAGAACATATATGTGTGTGTGTGTGTGTGTGTGTGTGAGTGTGTGTGTGTGTGTGGTGTGAAATGGTATGCATGCGGTGTGGTGTGATGTGGTGTGTGTATGCAAGTGTGTGTGTTTGAGATCTTCAGTTTAACGTCTATTCACTAAAAGTGTTATATGGTGTGTGTGTGTGTGTGTGTGTGTGTGTGTGTGCGTGTGTGTGGTGTGTTTGTGTTTGTGAGTGTGTGTGTTGTCTTTGTGATTTTAATGTGGTGTGGTGTTTGTGTGTGTATATGGTTTTGTGATTTTAATGTGGTGTAGTGTTTGTGCGTATATATGGTTCTTATTGTGTGTTTTTTGTGTGTAGTGTGTGTGTGTATGTGTGGTATGATGTGCGTGTGTATATGTGTGTGTGTATGTTGGATGTATGGTGTGGTGTGGTGTGGTGTGGTGTGGTGTGGTATGGTGAAGTGTGTGTGTGTGGTGTGGTGTAGTGGGGTGGGGTGTTGTATGTGCTTGCGTAGTGTGTGTGTGTGTCTGTGTGTGTGCGCGCATGTGGGCATGGGCGTGCATGTTTGTCTGCCTACATGCGTGCATGTGTGAGTCTACACAGCCAGTTGTTCCAGTTTTAACCAAGCATTGTCTCCCATTTTCTGTTAACAGACAGACAAAGAAGAAAGTGTTTCCTTTTGGCAATGGGCATTTCCACTGACAAACAGAACTTCGCATCCCCAAAAACGGAGTATAGCTACCTGCATGGCAGGTTAATAAAATATGCAAAAAGCCCCTTATATATTCATGTAAGCATGACAGTTGCATCACACAAATGAAGAAGAAACAGAAGAACAAAAATAAAATCCCTAACACTCAAAGACATATATAATTGACTGATTGATTCATTGTTTAATAAATCTATCGATCAATCAATTACAAATTGAAATAAAAGAAAAAGAAACAACAATAAACAATTAATTGATTGAGTAAATGATTAATCTATCAATCAATCAGTTAATTAAGAATTGAAATTAAAACAAAGTTATTTTTTAAAAAAAAGGAACAACAAAAAAAAGCAGAGGAAGGAGAGATGCAAGAAGAATACATTCACAGACTATCACAGCAGAATAGACAGATAAATGAAACTTTTTTTTTTTTTTTTTTTTTTTTTTGATTGAAAATTGAAAAAAAAAAAAAATCTTTAACATCAACAAAACAAAAGGCCACCAAGAGTTCTGTTCATAGAATGCCAGCTTGTTAAGCACAAATGTGAACTGTCTTTTCATCCTTCTAACACCTGACAGGACAGACCAGAAGAAACAAAAGAAAAACAACAACACACAAACAAAATCTTAAGAGTGCAAAGGAATAGACACTTATGCTTTTTTCACATCTGGCCCCCTGGGCAAAAAATGAAGGAATAATAATAAATTTTAAAAAATGTATCAGGAAAACAACAACAACAAAAGAAAATTACAGTAAAATTTAGACAACGAATTTAAATATATAAATGCACAAAATGTATTCAAATACACTGAAAAGTATTTACATACAATACAAAGACGTGTACAGTCTGTTATAAAGTGGGAGAGAGAGAAAGCAAGAATAAAAGAGGAAAACAATATCAACAACAATAGACAGGGCGGAGCAACAGAGAGACAGGCAGGCTGACAGATGCAGAGAGACATGGAAAGAGAGGATCAAACACAGAAAAGGAGAGGAAGAGCAAGGCAGAAACTTGCAAGAGTGTGTGCTGGCAACACACACGTGTACACACACACACACACACACATTCACACACACACACACACACACACATTCACTTACTCACCCACTCAGAAACCATTTATTAATAGATCACCTTTTCAACATATACATATATTAACATGCCAACCACCACAATTCCCCGCTCCCCCTCACCCCCTCCAACCCCGACTAAAAAAAGAAAGTGAAAAAAGACAGAAAATGATAAAAAAAGAAAAGAAATGAACACCATGAACTGCACCAACAATGGTACATACTATTGTCATTCGCAAGAAAAAAAAGAAAAAGAAAAGAAAAGAACCACACATCAGAAAATGCAGAAAGAACAAGAAATCATATATATATTTTAAAAAAAAGGAATAACATACGAAATGGCTGAAATGGGTGAAAGATTGGGCAGGGGTTGGAGGAGGGGTGCGGGGGGCATAGGAATGAAAAGGAGCAGGGAGGGGTGGGGGTTGGTGGGAAGGGAAATAATAAAAGGAGTGGCTGAGATGGGTGAAAGATGGGGAGGAAGAATAGCAGCCCCTGTGATGGATCCCGGCCTTGTAACAAAGACCAGCAGCTGTGACAACAATGTAAACAACTCCTTTCTTCCCCTGATAAGACCCCGCCACAAAGAACCTTATTGGCAGCCACACACACACACACACACACACACACACACACACACACCAAAACAACAACGTACATAACCCCTGACAGACTTCACCACACACAACCGGCCACCCCAGCCATGCCTGGCATATAGTGAAGCATGGCACCCGACCAAGAACATCTATCAGTGAACAAACCCTGATAAAACATTCGTCTTTCCTCTTCCGTCTGTAATCTTGGTGTCACACTCGACCAGTCTCTTTCCTATCAGCAGCATATTGCAGATCTATGCATATTGTGTTACTTTGAAATTTGCAGAATTGCATCCATTCGTCATCTCCTGACAGAAGATGTGACCAAAACTCTCCTCTATGTCTTTGTGCTGTCCCGCCTGGATTATTGTAATTCCCTGCTTGTTGGTTCACCCAGCTTACTCACTGCTAGACTTCAGAAAATCCAGATCCATGCTGCTTGTCTTGTCTTTCGTTCCTCTAAATTTGATCACGTCTCTCCTCTCCTTCATGCTTAAAACTGGTTACAAGAAAGAATTATTTACAAAGTCATCTCTCTTTGTTTCAAGTCCACTGAGGCTGCTGGTCCACAGTATCTTTCTGATCTCATTCATCCTTACATACCCTCATGCCAACTCCGCTCTTCTTCTGACACCCACTTGTTCAGGACCCCCACCCCCTGTTTGAACCAAAAGGTATGGCCAACACATTCCAAGCTCCCATTCTTTGGAATCAACTTCCTCAGCCTCTCCCTCCCTCATCTTCACTGTAGTCTTTCAAATACGGTCTGAAGACCCACCTTTTCCCCTCCTGAATTATTCTCCACAGCTTATCCCTTTCAAGTATGAACTAAAATGACTGTCAATAAGTGAGTCAGTTTGAGAGTTTCAGAATTTGTAGGTTATATCTTTGACTGCGTACTATTTATGTTGTGTACTATGACTTGTGTGTGTACGTGCACACGTGCTTGTGTGTGTTGTGTGTGTTTTGGGTGTATATGTGTGTGGAAAGTGGGGTGAATAATCTTATAATGTTCTGTATCTTGTGTTCAATTTCTCTTTTTTTATACTGGCTTGCATAGCTGTTTTTCAATGATTAATTGTAAACAGCATGAACCAATATATTTAAACAGAAACATAAATAGGTGGCCTCCCAAAATAACCACAGACCATGTTGTTTGGAGTTATGATTGGCAACATCTCTAAGACAGAGTCAGCAGTTTCAGTTTCAGTTTCAGATTCAAGGATGCGTCAAAGCATGCAGACCAATCCTGACCAATAAATTGCTAAAAAAATAAATAAAATTTTTAAAATTTTGTAATTTTTTTTACACAAGAATGGACTGGTGCAAGTAAAGATCATGACAGATATGAAACCTGTTGGTCATTCAGAATGTGAATTTCAAAAGAAAAAATATATCAGTGATATAGAAATATACTGTTTTAGAGTTGCTGACCTATACATAGCCCCAAAACGCTAGTCAGGCCTTGAGAACTTATCAAATGCTGAAAATACATTGAACTGAAATCAAATTAAATAAATAAAACAAAATAATTAGATATAATAAATTATGAAAATAATCAAAGATACACAGGAGGCAAGTAATTAAATATGAAATAGGAATAAAAATGGACCACATCCAGCAAGCACCCACACACACATGCACCCCCCTCCCCACCCCCCACACACACATACACACAAACACAAATACACATACACACACATACATAACACACATTTGCCAGTCTCAGATGCCTTCCACTAACAAGCATACATACCCAGGCCTAAACCTCCACTTCACACACATATAAATATACTCACACACACAACACACACATACAACACACACACACACATTCTGCCAGGACTCACAAGTCTTTCTTGCGGTCATACAACTCCACAGAGTTGAGAGAGGACATTCCATCGTAACCTCCAGACACCAGCAGTTTGTCTCCAATTGCTGCCGCTCCAAGCGCACTGCTCATCAAAAAAAAAAAAAAAAAAAAAAAAAGAAAACGACACACAGTTATCTATTTCTCTTTTTCTGTTCAGATGATGTGAGGTACTATGAACTACCTTGTAACCTCCCACCCGCTCCTTGCACAAATCTAACCCTAAATTTGGGGATTGGTGCACTGTTCACAGACATTTTCTTCTCTGCCTTCTGCTCAGACGATCTCATGTACTTTTTTTTTTTTTTTTTTTTTTTTTTTGCTGCCCCATCATCTGCACTGTATCAGTGGCATTACTCCCACCCTGCTCATTCGGAGTCCCCCCATACACGGCCACACCATGGTTTGCCTGTCGCAGTCCCAGTGCCAGCAGTCTACAGGGAACCATCGATGTTTGGTTGCCAGGAGGCCACACACCAGAGGAGACCCTGCACTGCTGCTGAATCACTTCGGTGGTGTTCGGTAGTGCCTGTTCTGATTTCATGTACTTAGGACACCACCTACTGATGACAATAATGGCTTAGTAATAGAGCCAGACTGAGTGAGCGTCTCCCCCAGTGTGGAGACCGCCACCATGTTCCTTCAACAACAGTCCCCATAAATCTACCAACACTGAAGTCCTTGACAAGACTCGCCCCAAGCGCGGAAGTGGATGGGTATCAGAACTGAGGTCACCATCTTTGCACAAATTTAACCCTGAAGTTGGGGATTCATTGGGTACTTCACTCTTCAAGGGGAGCCTGTTCCCTCAGTTCAGTTTCACCACAGAGTACAGGCTGGACATTAACTCTGTGCGTGAGAAGTCTTTTGTTATGCTTGCAATATCAGCAGCATAGCCCAGTGCCGACAGTTTAAATCTGAGTTTCAGATTCGTTTCTCTGCACACTGGTGACTAGTACTGAACAGAGTAACTGAATGTCCATGGTCAGACCTACCATTGTCTGCAAACAGTTTTCAGTTTCAATTTCTCAAAGAGGCGTCACTGCATTCGGACAAATCTATGTACACTACACCACATCTGCTAGACAGATGCCTGACCAGCAGCATAACCCAACGCGCTTGGTCAGGCCTTGAGTGCATGCATATATATTTGTTTACCTATCAGAGTGGATTTCTGCTACAGAATTTTGACAGAGGACAACACTCTCACCGACTCTTTATATTGGCAGATGAGCATTTTAACCAATCTGCCACCTGTTCCCCAAACAAATGAAAACAAAATGCTAGCGACATGAACAAGACATCAAAATCTCGTGTTAACGCTGTGTAAAGCAACATGATCCCTAATAGTAAACTGGATTATCAGTTTTTCATCTATTTTTTCAAAGTGGGGCATGGGTGTTTACAAAGTATTCTACCCTGTCCACAGTTTTCAACCCAAAATGGGGGATATACCAGGGCAGTGGGCTTTTACTGGATAATGGACATTTACAAGGAAGTTTACAGTAACTGTATAATAGAATAGAATATATCTATATTACCAAGTGTACCAGGGTGACAAGGAATATTGGGGCGGGATAGTACAAGGTACGAACATAAATCGAAAATCATATACAAACACAGATACAGTAAAAATTAGAATACATACAAATTAGGATACATACAAGTGCATATCAATACAAAAACTTGTGCATACTCACACATGCACGCACTACACACACACATGCACACACACACACACACACACAAACACACACACACACACATGCACACACACACTCTCTCTCTCTCTCTCTCTCTCTCTCTCTCACGCACACACATACACACACGTTTGAAAAGAAGCTGCATATTACATGTGGATGGGGCTGATGACTAGATCTTCAGGTAGAAGGTTGTTGAGTACACAATTCTATTTATCATACTGGATTTGTTTGAGAGATAGGGCATTGACTGCTTTGGGGAAAAAGCTATTGGCAAACCGATTGGTTTTTGTCCTTATACTTCTGTACCGTCAACCAGAGGGGAGCATCTCGAAAATCCCAAAAGCTGGATGTGATTCATCCTGACGGATTGATTTTGCTTTTTTGAGTAGCTGCGCACAATATATGTTTTCTAGAGAAGGTAGATCAGCCCCGGTAATCTTGGTGGCAGTTTAATCAATATGCTTAACATGGCATCCTTGAGAACATGTGCAGTAATTGTCCCAATATGTCAGCACTGATGTGCTGAAGGAATTTTGTCACAACAAAACAAACAAACAAACAAAACAAAAAAAGGTGAAGGGGGGGGCGGGGGGGGGGGGGTATTCAGTTTTAACCCCTTGACTGCTGTTGACAAGTATACTCATCCATGAAGGCTGTCACCTCCTGGGATTGCATTACGGTTGTCCACCAGAGTCAGTTACACCCTTGATACAGAAAAGTAGTCACCGCATTTCAAACTGAGGCCACACTGATCTCATTTCACCAACATCTAGTATTCAAGGGGTTAAAAATCGATTAGGTCTAGCATTCACAGGGTTAAAGATCGCCTAAGGCAAAATTGAAAGCAAAAAAAAAAAAAGTACAGTTAAACTTTAACAGAGGTAAAAAGTAAGTAAGGTATAGAATATTTTTTCCAACTTCCCAAGAAACAGATTTAACTAAAACAACAAATGCACAAAATAAAATAAAATAAAATAAAATAGATAAATAAATAAAAAGGCAACCATCAACTCACCTGCGCTTACAATGCATAGAGCCCACTTGTTTCCAGGTGCCTGAGTAGGGTTCAAACATTTCCACGGTGCAAAGTCTGTCTGACCCATTGTAGCCTCCAATCGCATATAACTTTCCTGCACAAAACAAAAAATAAACATGCTCCAGATAAAAAAAAATAATAAAACAAACTCCGTCACACACTTAAATTGTGGATAACTTTCCTCCAAAAGTACATACTAATATATATTGACAATGCTTCTGAAAGTTAAAAAATGTTACTCCAAGACATGCTCTAACTGCACATAACTTTCCTGCACAAAACACACACACACACGCACACACACACACACACAAACACACATTCACACACACATACACACACACTAACCGGAGACAAAGATACATAGACAGAAAAGATAGCACATGATGAGAGACAAAGCGTCATAAAAGACACAGAGAAAGATAGAGAGAAACAGACATTCAGACAGTCAGTCCTACACACACACACAACAGAGAAAGATGGGAACATCTGACTGTCAATTTGCCAGAGGATTCAGGTCACAAGAAAAGCCTCCTATTTCTTGTGAAATTTCTTTTTCATCTGTCCGATAATCTGCACCAGTTTAATGGCATTACTCCCACGCCACTCATTCCAAGTCCCCCAAATACCACACCCGGGTTTGTCTGTAGCAGTCCCAGCACTGATAGTCCACAGGGAACCATCAATGTCAGGACGTCAGCAGGCACACACCGAAAGAAACCATGCACTTTCAGTGTTCAGTAGTGCCTGTTCTGATTTAACGTACTTAGGACACCACCCACTATGACCCCTACTGATGATACAGATAGCTTAGTAACAGCACAAGAGTGAGTAAGCATTCCTCCCAGAGTGGAGACTGCCACCACATCCCTCCAACAACAGTCCCCTGTGAATCTGCTGACACCAAGAACCTTGACAAGACTCGCCTCAAGTATGGAAGACCTTCATGTGTAAAACAAATAAAACCATACCAATCATTTGAAGCTGTATAAAAGATGCACAATACAGATATACGAACAGAGGGGCAATTTCATAGATTGGGTGCAACATATATATGTACTAACATGAAATTCAAGAGGCTGACTGTTATGCATGCTTTACTTTGTGTGTTTCGTGAAGGTGTGGAGGTGGGAGGAAGAAGGTGGCAGAATGGTTAAGATGCTTATCTGTCATTACAGTGTCAGTGAGGGTCTGGGTTCGATTCCCGCTCTCATCTTTTCTCCAAAGTTTGACTGGAAAATCAAGCTGAGCGTCTAGTCACTTGGATGAGACGATAAACCAAGGGCCTGTGTGCAACATGCTCTTCATGCACTGAAAAAGAACCACGGCAATAAAAGTGTTGTCCTCTGGCAAAATTCTGTAGTAGAAATCCACTATGATCGGTATACAAGATACACTTAAGGCTTGGCTGGCGCGTAGGGTTATGCTGCTGTCAGGCATCTGCCTGGCAGATGTGGTGAAGCATATATGGATTTGTCTGAACACAGTGACACCTCCTTGAGAAACTGAAACTGGATGTGAGAGAGGGGTGGGGGTTGGACACTAGACTTCCAATTCATGTGCAATTTTTGTAAATGAATTTTGTTAGTTATCACTTTTTTTTTTTCTTTTCTTTTTTGTTTTCCTTTACTATGTTTATATCAAGAAAATGAATAAAAGATGTTGTTTTTCAGAAATAAATAAATTACATAAAAAACGAAATAAAGAAAAGAAACAAATAACTAAACAAAGGATTTATCTATAAATAAATAAGAAAGATATAAAGATAGACGTAAACAAAGTCCCCTGGATCATACCGTCCATGACGGCAGTACCAACACGACTGCGTGTGGTGGACATAGGTTCTGCCATTGACCACTTCCCGGTCACTGGATCATACTGCTCCACAGTGTTCATCGAGTTCCCTGAAGCAGAGAATAATGATAGCAATAATGATGATGGTGATGTCAATGATGTGAATGATTATAATAATTATCATCGTCATAACAGCAATCCTATTATGATATCAATCATAATATCAACAATGATAATAACAACAAAGATAACAATAAGAAGAAGAAGGAGAAATTAATTCATACTGTGCCAACCAAGTATGGCTCTAGGTGCTTTACAACAACAAAAAAAACAACACACACACACACACACACACACACACAATACACAACGCACAACCTAACAATCCACCCACCACCACCAACACTACCACCACAGCAATACATCAAATAAAATCACCATAATTAATAAGCTCCAAAGCATAAAATGACTCCACTTCTTCACCCCACACTTCCACAGCAAGCTTCCCACATCTGGCTGCCCACCAACACCATTTTCTCCAGTCTTCCACTGACTGCCTTCCTTGTTCAACAGTCTGATGGTACTGAGAAGAAAGGACTTGACGAGTCTATCAGTCTTTGCCCTGATGCTCAGCAGTCTTCTTGATGTATCCCTCACAGACTTGTAGGCCCTCAGTTTAAAACTCAAGGGATGCGGTGGGTCAGCAAGGATGGCACATAAATGTTTAAACACTTTCTTTTCATACACAGCCTGGAGTCCAGTCACATCAAACCTGATCACATCCCTCTTATGTGTGGATGATATCTGTACAATATCTCCTGGCAGTGCCAGAAATTAATGAAAGAGGCCTCAAGATTGGCAAGAGAACCATTGCCAGTTCATCAAATCAACTTGGCAGTAACATGTGTCTGGGTGAGCAGCCATTTTTGTCACAGTAAGCATCCAACAGGAAGACATAAAGGACAACTGTACTAGACACACACACACACACACAAGGCTGTGCACACTGTGCAAAAATGCATGCTATGATACCAATTTGAGTGTGTGTGTGTGCAATCATAGTCACTGTTACGTTGGCGGTTTCTTGCTCAAAACACTTGAACGTTCATAGCACTGCATCATCTAGTCATTGTTCAAGAAAATCTAGCCATACATTTTGATCCTCAGCAATCTTATACATTTTCTTTGGGAGGATCAAGGAATGATTCTACACATGGCCAAATCTGCTCGGGTAGAAAAAAAGAACCAGACGCTTTCCTGACCAGCACATGTGCATAAGATATCATGTCTTTGTTTAGTCAGTTGCTAAGATTTTGGCAAACACTGACTTTCGGATGCTCATATGATGCTGGCCCTGTTGTGACTGAACTGGTCATTTGGGGAGGATCAACTTGTTACTAATGTTTGTCACACACACTGTCCACGCTGAAAAATATATGTATTGGACAGTGACCTCCCCATTGAAAAAGTAATGGGACATTTGTCCTCCTCTGGAATAATGATCAGACATTCTCAACCTTTAATCAGTATATTCCGTTGTCTGATGCCAATATACACCCTTGACGCACACGCACAATACACACATATCACACATTCACACACACACCTCACACATACACAAACACACACACACACATACACATATCCACACACACAGGCACACAAACACAGACACAGACACAAACACACACACACATGCACACACACAAACACACACACACACACATGGTCACACTCACACAAACACCAGAAGAATCATACGTCAAAGACAATGCATTAAAATCACACTCACCTGAGGATTTAGAAACATCACCCAACTGAAAAACGAACCAGCATCTTTTTACTAAGTACTATCTATAAAGCCTAAACAATGAGAGAGAGAAACTGCCCCAAAAAACCTGTTTGTCTTTCAAAAACGTAATAACACCATTAACAATCATAATGATAACAAGAATAGGAATAATAATGCAGAATGATGCTCACAATTCCAAGACAGTGAGCTGTGGCATTTACAGAAGAAGTAAAAAATGCACAAACACACACACGTCCATCAAGTACAGCATACACAAACAAACGGATGCACACATAAACATGAAGACACACCCACACATACACACTAACAATCAGCAGAAGTTCAAGAAGCACATCAGTCATTAAGATTCTATGCAGACCAAAAGAGGTGTGTCTTGAGAGGCGTTTTCAACTGAACTGTAGAATCCACCTGACGTACTGAAAAGCGCAGTTTGTTCCATACAACTGTGTGCACACATTTGTGTATGGTGTACTTGGTGCAAGTGAACTTATGTATGTATAACTTATTACTTCTTTTTTTTCTTTCTTTTTTTTAATTGTAAAAGCCACAAGCTCCATGCCTAGGAGGTGTAAGCATCAGCCTGCATTATTATCATAATTTATGAAATGACGTTTTCTTAGTTACCACTAGGATTAAGGCCCCCAATGGCGTAGATCACCCCAGGTATGTCAGTGCAACATCGCGGCCTCGTCTTGAATGTCTGCATCAATATACGTCTCTCAGGCATCAGCAGATAGTCTCTTGCTTCATCCAGCAAATCTCTGGAACAAAATTAATATATACATAAATGAAATAAAAACAGAAAAATAAGACCTTTTTTCTAAGTTCAGCAACAATATTCCCCAAACAATTTTTCAGAGAAATTTAACATTTTCCCTTCCCTGCCTCAGTCAACAACAAATTTCTGAAAACAGATCCCACCCCCCTCAAAATGCAAGACCTTAAAGGCACACTGTGTTACCCACTTAATCCAAACACCGGAATCATGGAATAGAAGAACAAAGAACAGGTCACTGAAAACAGATCATCTTCAACATACCATGTTTAATCATGTACTTGTGACCTTGATCTTTACTCTTAACTCTCTCCATACGAACGGCGAAAGAGACGACGGTAACAGCGTTTCACCCCAATTACCACCATCAAAGTATTGCAAGCGGAAGGCTCTTACACTGAAGAGGTGAATGTTGACAAAGAATACCACAATTCTGACGACGGAAGCTAAAGGTTGGGTCATTGAGACACCTACTGGACATCCAAGGGGTCTGTGTAGAGGAGAAGGGAGGACCGGCCGTACTGAGTGAGTTAACTCTGACTTTTGAAAAAGATTTCCGTTTTAGCCATAACCAATCACAGCACCTGGGTTGATTAAATTTAACACTCCCCACCAAAAAAAAAAAAAAAAATTCAAATTGGCTGAACGTCCTTGAACTTTGCTCCATGACCCTGCCTGTACATCATTCTCCTTTTTAAGTTTTTTCAACCTTACTTCTTTTGCTGCAGTTCCACAGCCCACACTGTTTCAGTTGTGTTACTCCCACACTGCCCAAGCCAAAACCCTTTCATACAAGCCATGCCCAGGTTGTCTGCCACAATCCTAGTGCTGTCAATGTTAGAGTTTGCACAAGGCCACACACCAGAGGAGACCCTGCACTGCTGTATGAGGACTGACCTGCACTGAAGAGAGTTCTTGATGAGGTTCTCAGAGGCCACGCGGTCACTGAGGTAAGGCGGAGTCAGCAGAGGCAAGCGGACTTGAACCATCAGCTCTGGGATGTGTGCTTTTCTCTCCTCTTTGTGCTTCACCCATTCCAGCACCGCCTCAAACACCTGTGGAACACACACGCACGCGCACACGCACACATGTATGCACGCACACACACACATGTATATATGCGTATGTATGTGAGAGAGAGAGAAAGAGACAGATATACACACTGCAGTTTGCTGAAAATTCAGCATCATTTCACCATGCTTCCAAGAAGAAAAATATGCAAGTTCCCAAGCAGTCCTTAACTTTTTTCATTAACCCAGAATATACAGACCATCATGTGACTGAATATAATGTATGCTTGAGTGAGTGAGTGAGTGAGTGTGTGTGTGTGTGTGTGTGTGTGTGTGTGTGTGTGTGTGTGTGTGTCTGAGTCTGTGTCTGTGTGTCCGTGTGTGTGCATGTGTGTGATATGACACTTTAATTAAAAACATTGATCAATAGGATATTAAGCATATCATTGTTATTAAATGTCAATGTTTAATCATATCAAGATATTTATTGCCTTACCTCTAAAAACTGTGATCACTGCATGCGAAGAAGTGTGAACACTGCATCTGGGGTTTAGCTGAAGTGAACATTAAAGCATATTATCTTTATGACTTTTTTGTTTGCATATACTATGACAGTGATTCTCATCCGTTGTTTTCAAGTTTTACACCACAAATCAATAGTTCTCACTGAAGATAATAAACTGTGAAGTGCACTGCGGCTGTGCTGTCTGACTTTGATTTGTTGTGTGGAGGTTATGCATATGCTATTTGATATGTCGCCTTTCTATCAACCAATGTGTTAACAATTTCTCTTTTAGAGAAAATGAAGTATTCTTGTGTCTTGTAGTTGTAATCTGTATTACTTTTCTTTCTTTTTTTTTCTTTTTTTTTTGTCTTAGCAGAACATAAGATACTATGTTTTTAAAAGAAATCGGCTGTCTTACCACAAGTTGTCAATAAATGTTTACTGAATGACACTATATAAATGTCATAGTGCAACAAGATCAATTGTACACATCAATGAGGAGACACTACTTTATCAAATATTTTTTGTTCATGGTCAACTCCTTTGTTATGGGCCAGAGACCTAAGATATAAACCTTTGTCGTTCTCATTCTCTCTTTTTCTCTCTCTCTCTCCCTCTCTTTCTCTCTCTCACCCATTCAATCGCTCACTCACACACACTGTTTGTAAATACATAGTATGTCACCAAGACAGCAGAAACAGCCAACGTCAGAAAAGTTGGTCGTTTTGATTTTTGTGTGATTCTCTCCCTCCTCCCTTCCCCTCTCTCTCTCTCTTTTATATCTTATATAAGAATGCTGTGTAATCAATTTTTGAATTTCATATGAAACAAACGCTCTTTACTTTTATATATTTTCCCCTTCATTATAAAAAAGAAATACCACTGCATGCAGTCATCCTATCACCAAAAAAAAAAAAAAATAGCCACAATAAAAACAAAAAAGGAAAGGCATGGTTGCCACAGAAGTGATTAGGCAAGAATATAAAATAAAATAAAAATGCCACAAAATAATATGAAATATGTTTTCCAAAGGATTTTTCACCTTCCAGAAAAACATAATGTATTCCATATTTTCGGTTGTTGTTGTTTTTTTTTGTTTGTTTTTTTCTTGCAGAACAGATGCTGCTTTTTTGTTGTTGCTTTTTTATGGTACAATATGCAAATAAAACAATTTTATATGCATGGTGGAGAAGGAAAAACAAAACAAACAAAGCTGGATTTCCAGTATACAAATACAAACACACATAAGACATATGGCCTGACAGGCTGAACAGAATCTCAAGATGATATTAGTTGACATTCAAAAGTCACAAGCTGATGCAGTCATTCGTCACCGTATCTTGTCAATGCCCTCTACGTTCCCATGCCAGCCAGTGCAATTCACAAATCTCATTAATGCAAATCTGACTGGAGAGACTGGGCTATGCGTGCATAAACATGTACATTCTTGCAGGACACTAACCTACCAAGCCCCCAACTAAAAATCTCTGAAATTTACTTTTTGTTGTTGAACATGAACACTAAATGCTTACAAAGTGTAATGGTCTACTGGCCAATGAAACTGTATATTTTTTCCCACAGAGTGGGGCATTTACTGGACACATGCAAATACACTTGTATAAGAATGCATGTAAAGAAATCACATGCTGGTCCACCGTGTAAAATTGCATCAAACTTTGTGAGATGGGAGAAATTTTTAAAATGCTTATCAGAAAAGAAGAAGAAAAAAGACAGAAAAAATAAACAGATAAAGAAAACTTCCTCTTCCTGAAATGTACAGGTGACAAACACATTACTTCCTGATCAATCATGCCTGCTCATAATAATGATGTCAATCAACAACAGCAGTGGCATTCCTGGAGATAGATGCCCAGCCAAGTATGACGGACGACATAGAATGCAAGCCTTTGTGCCTTTGGGCTGGTGATTTGGGACTTTTGGTGTTTACCAGGTCAGAGTGACACATCACACCTAGCAATTACAAACACCAGCTGTCACCCAGAGATTCTGCTTTTCAGTTCGCAGTACCTTTTGTTTGTTACATTGGTTTTTATTCCTTTGATCCGTCCACAGGGATGACCTTGAATACCTCAGCCTTACACAGTGTTCCAAGTCATTCTCCTTTTTTTTCTTTTTTCAATACAAATTAAAAATAGAAGAATATTTTGGGATTGGGTGAGCAGGTGCAAGAACAAGAAAGATGAACAAAGGAAACAAAATGGTCAAACCAAGTAACCTGGGGGAGTTCTTTTCTTCTGTATGCGTGACTGTGAGTGAACATACGCAAAATACATGCAGGGATGCCCAGAGAGATTTTGGACCTGTTCGTGTTTTGCATCTCTTCTTGCAGCTGTCAGGCCATTCATTATGGAAAAGACCAATTTGTGAAGGAATCCAACAATTTCAAGAGATGAACAATGTGACTGATTTTTATCATAATTTTGGACTTGTTCTTACAATTTAATGAATTTAAAGCATTTTATACAGATTTGGAATCTACACAAATTAAGACTTGCAGAAGACAAACTGGAAGATCAAGAATATAAATATAAAGCCTTAAGCAAGAACAGCAATAAGTTCAGCAGGAAATATTGACCGCTTTTTACCACTATAGTATGATCGTTTTGTTTTCAGTTCTGGTGTGACGAAAAACTGAACCTGCTTGACGATTGTCCAGGAGTTAGCCATCTGTGACAATCTGTAAATGATCAGAAGGTGTCATCGGACTTCTATTGCCATGATATTCCGATTTTCATTCTTTTTCATGTCAGTATGATCAATATCAAGTTCCACTTTACTCATCTCCCAAATCAGGCATGGACTTATTGTGTTCTGTGTGTCTTCATCACCTGCATTAATTTCAGACTTTTGGAAAAGGTTTGACACAAACTGGGCGTTAAATATGTTTTTAGCTCTTCTAGGGAAGTTTTTTCCAGATGTAATCCTAACTTCCTCTGAATCGTCCGATGTAAAATAAAATTTAAAGTTGTTAAGCTTCTAAATGCATATTTAGCACATGCAAGGTTATTGTATTCATCCAAAGTCTAATTCTCCTATTTTTTTGCATGTTCCAAAGGTCAGTGTGTAGAAAAGTACACTATGGGCAAGTTTGTATTCTTTAGTCTATACTTTGAAGTTCCTCTGTGTGTGTGTGTGTGTGTGTTTTCGTGTGTGCTTATGTGTGTGTGTGTATGTGCTTATGTGTGTGTGTACATGTGTGATGCACCCATGACACATGTGCAAGTGTGTGTGTGCATGTGTGTGCATGTGAGTATGTGTGTATGAATGTATATCTAGGTGTGTATGAGAAAGTGTGTGCGTGAACATGACACATAATTACTCTGCTTCCATACATGCATTAGTAAGTATGCAAGGGTGTCCAAACACACACACACACACACACACACACACACACACACAAAAGCCTCAAGCGTGTGATGAATAAAAGTGCAGTGCACAAGCAAGTCTGCTTGTATGACTTGTATGTTTGCCTGTATGCTAATCTGAAAATCCATCCAACACTTCTAACGGACTTTACCTCTTCTTCGCTGCAAACATTTAGTTCGTCTCGAGAAATAATGTCCAGGATGTCTTCCTTGGTCAAACTGAGAAAATCATCAGTGGCTGCTACCTGTCTGAAGTTGCATTCAATGAACTTGTTGGTAGCTTCCACCAGATTACAGCACATGTACTGGTCAGCAAACGAGCGCACTGACAAGCAGTTGGAAATGTGTAGTCTGAAAACGACATGAGTTCTATGACAAACACAATGTAGTCAGCAGATGTCAAATACATTACATTCCCGTGGTAACACACCATTTAAATTTGTCTTATAAAGTATAGAATCTGAGATGATCTTTGGAAGAAAAAAAAATTGTTTTCAATTCAATAATAT
The DNA here is from genome assembly GCF_041734735.1 of Babylonia areolata. NCBI lineage: Eukaryota > Metazoa > Mollusca > Gastropoda > Neogastropoda > Buccinidae > Babylonia > Babylonia areolata. The sequence goes on from NC_134890.1 coordinate 9,432,226, forward strand.
GGAAGAATGATATTCTGATGCAACATGTGAAAAAAAATCTATATATATATAAAAAGGGGATGGATGAGGTAGGAGAAGGGAGGGGGGGGGGGGGAGAAAATTAATCCTGCATTTTGCCACTTGGTGTGGTGATGCTAGAAAAAAAAAAAACAGTTACTTGGCACACCAATTATCTATTTAATACTATGCAAGTTTCAAAACATTACAAAACAAAAATGTACATGCAAAGCTTTGATGTTCACTGGGCTTGATCTAGAAAACCTCAGCCAGTTAGACCACAACCTGTGACAATTATGACTGATCACCTGTCTTCCACCTCTCCTGATCCCCCTTCCCTTTCCACCCTACACATGAGTAATGACAGTGCTAATGCTGGCAACTGGTTCGTCCTCACTGTCACTTTGCCCCTGACCTGCTTCAGACAAAGAATTATCTGTCCCAGGCACAAATTTTACATCACTGTTACTTTCATCCTTTGTGGGTGGTGACTTATCATCTAATCCGAACCTGCACCTGAATCAGCAACCTCACCACTACACAGGCATTCTTTCCCTGAATTCCATATTTTCATTATTTCCTGAGATGAGTTCGATCCATACTAAACAAAACTACTTTGACCAGCCATGTCAGCAATGACTTTGGGAATTTTCCTTTTCATATGAATTTACAGTGCAGACTCAACAAACCCAGGGGATGTAAACAAAACTCAAACTTTCTGCAAGACAGGGAGGAAAAGAGTGAATTGTTTCCCTTGAACTATCAACCCTCAATTCTAATTAATATTGGACATGTGAGATACATCCAGTAGGCACAGTTCAACAAAACCATTGACTGTCATATATATGTCCATAAGCGGGCAATGGGCTAATAATAAAGACTTGTAAAACTGCATCAGAAGTGATACATTTATTGCACTATACAACAGCAAAATCATTCAAAACAAAATGGGACAATGATTTAAAAAGTCCTTGCATTCTGATTGTCTAATGTGAAACACACCCAAAATTTCACATCTTTTTTCTAGTTTTACTCTCAAAACAGGTGTGAATTTTCATAAAGTATTTCCAATGTTTAAAATAAAAACAAAAAACAAAAAAATCTCAGTATAAGACAGAAGAACAAATTGCACATCTACATACCTGTCTTTGAAGAAGTTACAGCAGGCCTCACGCACATGGCGAAGGTTGAGAAAGCTGGCAGCAATGAGGAGTGACTGTGCATTGTATCGATCAATTGCCACAGAACCTGTGTATGCAAAGTTTACCATGGCCTCCAGAGCACTGGCGAAAGAAAGAAACAATCATAAGAAACAATCATAACCATTGTCAACATTTATCATTTTATGCTCGAGATAAGTAAACAATTTAGAACTAATCTAAAAGCCATGTATGAGTACCAAAAATGCTGTAAAAATGTGATGTATCTTTTTCAATGCTGTAAAAAATGAAAACACTTCTAACTCTTTCAGTGCTGCAAGGTTTACACCTTTGGAACCTTTCCTGTCTGGGCAGGTTTTTTTGTTGTTGTTTTTTTAAAGATTTTATTCATTTTTCAAATACAAACAGAAGAAAGAAAGAAAGAAAGAAAGAAACATACAAAGGGGGAAAAAAGCAAAAACAAAAAAAGCACATACACTTTAGAATTGTTTTTTAAACTGGACCAACACAAACAAAATTGATCTACAAAAATTACACAGCATTCCCCCCATCCCCAACCTTCACTTCACACACAAAGATATATTTGTGCATACTGTACAAAAGTCTATATCCTTTGCAATTCTGTAAAAATGTAACAATTAACATCTTTTTGACAGACACCTTAACATAATAAGACTTCCAAAAACAAAGCTTATTGCTTGAATTTCTTTCTGATCTCTCTGCCTGAATGGTTTTGATGACTGGTGGTTGGATTATGTTTTTGTTTATGTGAGATATGGTAAAAAAATTCATTTACCTTCTCCTCTAATTTCGGACAACAGTGGTGTGGCATCCTCAAACAAGACAATACAATACTGGCTCCAAGATTTTAATTTTTTAGTAGCGTGCAAAGGATTGTTTTTTTAAGGAAATAAAAGGAAAATGTTATTTTGCCATGCCATCCCACCTTGGTTCAATTCCTTCCATGGTGATTTCACTCATGTTAGCTTCCACCATATCACACGTGAACATGGCATTGAAATATGGTATGCTGGCTGCCAAGATGACACGATGGGCAGAGAACTTCTGGTCTCCTACCTGAAATAGAATTGCCTGAATAAATGAGAACTCCAAAGGACAATCATGATTCACCTGAACCAATAACTCATATACAATATACATATATAATGTGTGTGTGTGTGTGCGCGCGCGCGCGCGTGCTTCCAAACCAAACATTGGGCAGCATTTACTTGCAGGGATTGAGTGGCCACTTTTAGCAGCCAGTCATGAATGACAATTTTTTACTGTTAGTGCCATGAAGCAAATTCAAACCTTCTTTCTGTAGTTTATTATATATACATATATATATCGCATGGGCTTTTTGCCGATACTGCTGTTGTTGTTTTTTGTTTTGGGGGGAGAGAGGGCAGCTTCTGGCAAGCTCTAAACGTCAAGCCTATATATATGTGTGTTTTCTCTACCTTCGCTTGATTAAGCAAATATAAACAAAATAAAAGAAATAAAATAGGAAAATTTGTGCGTGTATTCAGTATTGTTTTGTATCATTGTGAGTCTGGGTAAATAAGTTGAAATTGTGGTACCTTAAATGGATGTTATCATCTTCTTTTAAAACATATTTCAAATATATATCATATGTCACGCCCTTTTAGCATTATCAGCCTTTTGCCTGATCATAAGGATTTTTTTTTTCTTTTTTTTTTATACTTTTTTTTTTTTAAAGAGTGCGCATGTTACGGCTAGCTTCCTTTTGAGAGTACTTGGAAGCATAATCCTTCAAGTGTTTATCTAATAATCAAATAGAATAAACAGACTATTAACAACTAATGCAGACGTTTCTACTGACTTTTTTGTTTTGTTTTCCCCTAACTTTGAACATTGATTCTACAATCTACAAACGATGATCATGTCTCCTGGATTGTGCAGTTCATACCTTAAGTGTCACATCGCATAATTTTCCTTGTCTTCTGATATCGGAGATCATTGGAAAAGCCTCAGCTGGGAGATCATTTTGTCTGTAAATCACAGTATCCTCGCTGTCTCTTTCACCAGGTTTGAGTCTGGATGAAATTGACAGGTTTGATACCAACTTCTCCAGCCCGTCGGCCATCTTGTCCTCCAAACCTTCGCGGAGTTGCTTCCCTTCATCGATTTACAGACGAAAAATAATAAAAGCGTTGTTTCCTAGTCGTCGGAGGGTGGGGTGTGGGGTGGGGGAAGGGATATTAGAGTTTTATATACAATTTACGTTAAGGTCTCGTTAACTGCAGCATGTAAACTCTTTCTTGAAAATAAATAAATAAAGCTATTTTATCCAAGCTTACCGGGAGACCACTCTTACAAATCTTCCTGACAAGATTGTTCAGAGGTCGGCAGTCAACAATCCAGTGTGAATATGTTGTGGATGTCGGTCAGGGGAAAATATTGACCTAAGTATGGATCGAAAAGGGCTGAGTTCGTTACAGTTTCACCAGAACAAGGTTTGGGAAGTGTTTCACATTATTTTTAGCTTGGAGCTCACCACTTGATTCTAATTGTTGTTATAATTTCCAAGGCAACCTGGGTTGATCTTCACACACACAAACACACACACACACACACACGCGCGCGCGCGCTTTTCTTTTTCGTCTTCTCATGGTGAACACCATCATCATCATCTTCACTGACATGGGCTGGATTCTGACGAACGTGTATTGTCCAGCGGTGAATTTAGTCTATGAGCTAGCTGGGTACAACAAGTTGGTGGCCCGTAGCTGAGAGGTAACTTGGTCTAAAAGTTTAAAACAATGTACACATAACGCTACTGGTTAGTTATTCATTTGCTGAGCCAGTACACAGACCCAGACTGGCCAGGAAGAGCTCCAATGAAGGAGTATTGATCGGTCAGGCTGGGTTGCATTTTGTCCTACATGCAGAGGCAAGAAGCTGTTGCAGAGGGCTTGGTGGGTGGTGCATTCCTGGAACAGTCTTTGGGCTCACTTTGTACTGTTAACCAAGAAGGGACTTATCAGTGTCTACCATGTGGTTGTTAGTCTTGTAAAGCATAGTGAGGCGATGTCTTCTTTCAGCAAGAGGCTCCCAGTAGAATGTGTTTAGCATGCTGGTCACACAGCCTGGTGGCCAGTTGCTGTAGTTGTTGAAGACTTACTGGGCTGTCCATCATTGCACTTTCTCAAGCGCCATGACGTCTTTCTGACAGATTGGGTCCCAGATGGTCAATGCGTACTCTAAGACCGGTCTAACCATGGCTCTGTACTTTGCTGACTTGACTCTGGTGAAGTATTCACAGAAGTTATGCCTCAGAAAAACCACAATTCTGTTGCCCTTGTTGATCATATTGGTGATGTGTTTTCCCCAGGAAAGGTTCTCTGTGATGGTAACACTTAGGTATTTGCTGGATGATGTTGTTTTCAGTGTCTGCCCATGGAGGCAGAACATAGTTGGTATTACAGATTTCTTCTTGCTTGGAGAGATGTGAATGAAGGTGCATTTTAGGGGGTTGAAGCTCATTTGCCAGGTTGGTTCCCAATATTCCAGGGATGAAAGGTCTTGTTATTGTTGGAGGCTATCTTGAGGGGAGGGCATATTTTTTGTTTGAGAAGACAGTTATCGGCAAAGAGTTTAGCAGAGCTGAACTTGACAGCGTCGGGGAGGTAGTTAATGAAGATAAGGAAGAGAAGAAGACCCAGGACTGTACCCTGTGGGACTCCTGAGATGACATTGACTGGCATTTATTTTCTTGCCCTTTAGAATCACCTGTTGCTGGTGCTGACTAAAAAATGCAGAGATCCACTAAACGCTATTTTTGCAAACTCCATAATAGTCCAGTTTTGTAAGCTGGTGGGCATGCAGGACCTTGTGGAATCTAATAAGGAATGTATGTCAAACAGTAGAGCAGACAGAGGGCCTGAGAGAAGTAAAAAGAAGACAAGTGGGTTTTTGTCAGCAGTCCGTACAATGATTTTTTTTCATTCTTCATCTATTTGTTGGACTACCAAACTGCATGGTATAAACTTCTCTCTCTCTCTCTCTCTCTCTCTCTCTCTCTCTCTCTCTCTCTCTCTCTCTCTCTCTAGTAAAGTATATTTCAAACAAGCTGTGTGCATATGTAAGTAGTTTATAATATATGATACAGTCTTGGGAATGTGAGAGTGAAAGAGAGTAGGTGGGGTTTTTCTTTGGGTGTGTGTGGGGGGGGGGGGGGGGGAGAAGGTGTGTGTGTCTTCATGTATTGGGTGGGGGGGGGGGGGAGAAGGTGTGTGTGTCTTCATGTATTGAATTCAAAAAGAATATCACTTTTTTTTATAATATTAGTATTGTAATTGTCTTATTTATTCATTAACTTGGGTGTGATTTTTTCTTCTTAAGTAATTTACATATTTAGTCACATGGGTAACGATTCATTTTGTTTTCATATATTGCAGACATCAGGTATGGTTGCATTGAATGCAGTAGCATTTCAAGATCACTGGGCACGCTCACTGGCCATAGGAAAAACGACTGGTCCTCGTCAAGTCGGCTTAGGCCCAGCAGCAAGAGCGAAGCAGAAAAAAGATGTGCGGCCAGTGGTGGACACAGGAAGATGTAAGTCATTTTCTTCTTCTTCATCTTCATCTTCATCTTCATCTTCATCTTCATCTTCTTCTTCATCTTCATCTTCTTCTTCATCTTCATCTTCGTCTTCATCTTCATCTTCTTCTTCTGCATTTGTGGGTTGCAATTCCAGCCTCCACTGTACAAGTGGGCTTCTGTTTGTTGTTGTGTTTTTTTAACCCACCATGCACGCAGCTACATTCCATCTTTTGGGACTGTGCATGCTGGGTACATTTTTGTTTCCACAACCCTCCTAACCCTGACATGAATTGCAGGATCTTTAACATGCAAATTTGATGTTCTGCTTGTGTACACACATGAAGGGGGTTTAGGCACTGGCAGATATACTGACCTGGGTGAATGGAAAAGTCTCCGCCCTTAACCATCAGGTGTGCTGAATCTGGGGATAGAACTGGGAAAATGAGAGTGAGAATCCAGCATCTATATCCATTCAGCCACCACAGTTATCATAATTCATTTTAATTGATTGTTGCTGCAGGGAGACCATCAGTGAGAACTATCAAAATCTGACTAAGAATTTCATTTGCGTTGCTTAGCGATGCCTTTTAGCCACACACACACACACACACACACACACACACACACACACACACACACATGCTTGCACACACACACACACACACACACACACACACACACACACACACACACATGCTTGCGCACACACACACACACACACACACACACACACACACACACACATACACACATACACACACATACACACATATGCTTGCACATGCACACATGGGTATACTGTCTATAATTAAACTGTTTATGCTTTCCATCTCCTATACACTGTTTATAATCATATTGTTACTGCTTTCCGTCTCCTAGATACACTGTTTATAATTTTATTGTTTCTGCATTCCATCCTGTTTATACTTTGTGTGTGTGTGTGTGTGTGCGTGTGTGTGTGTGTGTGTGTGTGTGTGTGTGTGGGGGGGGGGCCTAAGTTGTATGCAGGTCACGGAGCATCCACTTTGTTTTCTTTTCCTAATCATCTTCTCTCTCTCTGTTTGTGATTAAACTGCTACAGCTTTCCATCTCCTCAACCTTGTTCATAACTGTGCTGGAACTGCCTTCTGTCCCTTAAAATACTTGTACTTTTACTGTTTTCCATTTCCTACATACTGTTTATAATTATACTGTTACATACTGCTTTAGACCTCTAAACATATTTTTGTTATCATACTGTTTTCCATCCACTGCATATTGTTTATGATTATGCTGTCTCATACTGCTTTCTATCCCTTGGATACTGTTTATGATTATACTGTTACACACTGCTTTTCATCTACACAGTGCTTTCCGTACCCTGCATACTGTTGATAATTATACTGTTACTGCTAGCCACCCCCTATACATGTCTCTTATAGATAGATAGAGAGACAGACAGACAGACAGAGACACACACACAGAGAATAAAAATTTGTTTACTTTTGTTTGTTTTTCAGCAAAGTCAAAGTCAAAGGTCGGCAAACCAGTGGAAAAGGAGTATGTGCTCGATGAAAAACCTCCTCCTTTGACGTTGGGTATGTTTTAAACAAAGATTGAGAGTTGGCATTGGTAAGTTTCAGATATATTGAGGGTTGTCTGGGGTATGTTTGCCCTATGCCTGACATGTCATTAATTGAAATATTAGATTGAGAGTTGGCATTGGTAAGTTTCAGATATATAGAGGGTTGTTTGGGGTATGTTTGCCCTATGCCTGACATGTCATTAATTGAAATATTAGATTGAGAGTTGGCATGGGTAAGTTTCAGATATATAGAGGGTTGTTTTGGGGTATGTTTGCCCTGTGCCTGACATGTAATAAATTGAAATATAAAGAAGGTTGATACTGTATTGAGATAAGTTTGAAATGTAGAGTGCTGACTAATAGTATTGACTTGGGTTAGTTTGAAATATAGTGTTGACTTGGGTCAGTTTAAAATATAGTATTAAATTGGGTCAGTTTAAAATATAGTGTTGACCTGAGTTAGTTTTAACAATAATATTGATTTTGGTTAGTTTGAATATAGTGTTAGCTTGGATAAGTTTAGAATAAAGAGTATTGACATGGCTTAGTTTAAAATTTCCAGAGGCTTGACAGTGATTAGTTTTGAAAATTGAAGTTATGTTTTAAAACAATTAAAAAAAAAAAATTTAAATAAAAAATAACAGATTATGTACTCTCTCTCTCTCTCTGTCTCTGTCTCTGTCTCTCTCTCTCTCTCTCTCTCTCTCTCTCTCTCTCTCTGTCTCTTTCAGCTCAGAAATTGGGTCTGGTCGAGGCACCAATGCAGCATTTGTCTGAGAATGAATGGGGCAGTGTGAAGGCCAAATCCAATGCCAGGGATGATTCCAAAGAGCCCTGTGTCATTTGTAAAGAGGACTTTGGACTTCAGCAGCAGGTTATATACAGAATTTTATTTACTTATCATGATAAACTCTGTATGAATGTGCTCAACGATGGTTAACATAATTAATTAACACTAAGCTTGTAAAAAAAAAAAAGTGTATGTGTATGTTTGTGTGTGAGTATGTGTGTGTACATGGTGGGTTGTATGCATTTGTGTGTCTGTGCATTGTGTGCGTTTGTGTGTGTGTGTGTGTGTGTGTGTGTGTGTGTGAGTTTTGGGGTGAGGTGTGAACAAGTTAGAGAGGGCAGAACTTTTATGTTCATGTGTGTTCATTGCTGCCAATTAAATTACTTGTTATTATGCACATGGGTTGAAAATATGTGTAGGAATGTATATTGAGTAGATTGGGTTATACATCAAATTGTGTCTTGATCTTCCCAAAGAAAACGTTAAGTGTTTCCAAGAATAAGATATCTTTGGCTAGATTTTTTGGAACAGTGGCTATAGGATGCAACACCATGAAGATTCAAGTCCAACAGTTCTGAGCAAGAAACCACCATGACCATGACAATAACTATGAATGTCAGTGTTGTTAAATTGAAAATGAAGCCTTTCAGTTCATCACTGAAAATCTTCAACTGGGAAAAGAATGCCCGTCAATAGAAATGATGGAAATGAATAGAACCAGTCAGAAAATACCAACTTTTTTTCTTTATGAGTTTTTAACAGAATTACATGAAGACATAGAGAGACATAGAGATGTAGGTAGTGCAGACCTGCTAGTGCCTTAACACCCTATGTGTATTCATGCACATGCAAAAGATGAAAATTACATCTAAGATCCTGTTGTCCATGCCAGTGTTCAGTGGGTTATGGAAGCATGAACATTCCTGGCATGCACACCCCTGAAAATGGAGTGTGGCTGCAATTATGGTGAGGTAAAAAAGGGCAATCCATGTAAAATTACTTTCAAGTCAATGAGGAAGTTGCAGCTCATTAACACACACACGCACGCACACATACACACAGGCACACACGCACACACACACCCACAAGCACACACTTCTTAAAAAGAAGAAAAATCTTGAAACCCTTTGCTTGTGGCCTGGAGCTGGAAGGAGAGACAATTCTGATATCAGTATCAGTATCAGTAGCTCAAGGATGCGTCACTGCGTTCAGTCAAATCCATATACGCTACACCACATCTGCCAAGCAGATGCCTGACCAGCAGCGTAACCCAACGCGCTTAGTCAGGCCTTGAGAAAAAAAAAATTCTGATATGGGAGTTGATACAGCTGCTGAGAGTGACTGAAACAGACTATACAGGAGATTATTCAGTGGCAGTTGTTGTTTCTCTTGTGGTGAAACAGACTTCGAAGGAGATTAGTAGTGAAGTTGTTGTTGTTGGTGGTGGTAGTGGTGGTGGTGGTGGTTTCTCTTGTGTTTCAGAAGAGACAGGAACAATCTCTTTTTTTTTTTTCTTTTTTTCTAAATGATGATTAATAATATAACTTTAATGTTTTTACCTCTTTTGACAGGTGCTGTTATCATGCAGTCATGTGTTCCACAGAGTAAGTTGAGCAGAATCTTTTCTTTGTTGTTTCAGTTGGGTTTTTATCTTCATGTTCTGTGTTAAATCATGTATTATGGTGTTGTTGTTGTTGTTGTTTTTAATGACAGTAATGTTCCACAATGATGACGATGATTTTTTTTTTTTGCTTTTATTCCCCATCACATTCTGTTTTAAATTGTAACCAGTATCTTATTTTACTGATAATTGTAACAGAATGCACTACTATGATGATGACGATGATGGCACTAGTGGTGGTGGTTGTGGTGGTGGTGATCATAATGATGGCACTGATGATGGTGGTGGTGATGATGATGACATCTAACTAGGTAGGAAGGATTCAGGATGCTACTGTGGGTCATGGTAAGTATGTTAGATTAAATGTAGTTTTTAAAAAAAAAGTTCTGTCTATGCACAAGTGTGTGTGTGTGTGTGTGTGTGTGTGCGTGAGCGTGTGCATGTGCATGCATTGCGCCTGCAAGCATGAATGCACATGAAGCTTGTGTGTGTTTTTGGTTGATATTCACATGCTAGTGTATGTGACGGTACACACACAAACACACACGCAGAGGCATGCATGCATACATGCACATTTAATGCAGAACTAATTAAAGAATGGAAATTTAGGGATCAATGAAATTGCGTTTGACAGGCTTGCCTCCAAGCATTTGAGCGGTACACAGGACGTAAAACCTGCCCCATGTGCAGAAGGGAACAATACCAAACACGGGTGATTCATGAAGGTGCAAAACTCCACAGGCAGAAGTGTGCCACAAGGTCAGTGTGTCTGTGTGTGTGAGTGCAGTTTTACTGACGTTTTTCTACTGCATGATTCTGGGCACACACACAGACACCCACCCTCCCAACCACACACACACACACACACATACATGGACACACCCACTCACATTCACACCCACACCCACGCCCACACTATGTGTGTATATATATATATGTATACACACACACAGACACACACACACACACACACACACACACATACATACATGAAATCAAAGAGGATAGGTTCTGTGGGAAGGGGCTGGGTAGGGTTGGGGATGATTCTTAAGGAATAGATGTATGTGAATCTGTGTGTGTGCATGTGTGTATGTGTGAGTTAGTTTGTGTGTATGTGAGACTCAGAGAGAGAGAGTGAAAGAGAGAGAGCATGCATGCATACATGTGCATGTACTTACTGATGTGTATGGGAATATGTTCTGTGATCAGAAAAAATGTGTACATATTTGTGTGTGCACGTGTTTCTGTGTATTCGTATGTGTGCACATGTATCTGTATGTGTGTGTGTGTGTGCGCGCGCGCATGCAGGTTCCTTGCATATTACAGTGTACACTTTGGATTTCGACTGCATGTTATCTTTAGGTGTGGTTCTTACACCCCCGATGTTTGTGTCAGGATTCAAGCAGCCTGGAGAGGATACGTTGTGAGATCATGGTACAAGAAACTGCGGCAGACTGTGCCCCCGAAAGACCCCAAGCTGCGTAAAAAGTTTTACATCGAGAAGGTAAGAAGGCGGTAGAATGAAATCATGCACTTTGTGACAGGTGACCACGGGTATACCATGATTTAACTGGTGCGTTTCTAATATTGCCACTCTGAAGTATCACAGACTTTTCAGTGTTGATTGATCATACACACACACAGAGGCACACACACGCACACGTGCATGTGCATGCATGCAAACTCATAAGCACCACACATCTACACACACACACACATGCAAACACAACTACACACAGAAGAATAACACAATCATTGAAAGAAAACAATTCATTGCTTACAAACAATCAACAGTGGGTTTCCATACCAGCTCTCTCTTTGCACTGAACACATCAAGTTGTAGATAGTCTTGGACTGGACATGATGGCCATGTGCCATGGACTGACAACACAGTGGCCATGTGCCATGGACTGACAGCATGATGGCCATGTGCCATGGACTGACAGCATGATGGCCATATGCCATGGACTGACAACATGATGGCCATATGACATGGACTGACAGCATGATGGCCATGTGCCATGGACTGACAACACAGTGGCCATGTGCCATGGACTGACAGCATGATGGCCATGTGTCATGGACTGACAACATGATGGCCATATGCCATGGACTGACAACATGATGGCCATATGTTATGGACTGACAACATGATGGCCATATGTCATGGACTAATAACATAATTGCCATATGCCATGGACTGGCAATATGATGGTCGGTTATGGACTGACAACATGATGGCCATATGCCATGGACTGATAACATTATGGCCATATGCCATGGACTGATAACATTATGGCCTTATGTCATGGACTGATAACATAAAGGCCATCTACTGATAACATAATGGTCATATGTCATTGACAGGGAACATAGCGGCCATAAGCTGTGGAATGATAACATGATGGCCATATGCCATTGACTGATAACATGAGGACCATGGCCTTGGTCTGATAACATGATGGCCATAAGTCAAGGACTGATAACATTATGGCCATATACCATGGACTGATAACATAATGGCTATATGCTGTGGACTGATACTTGGAGATATATTTGTATAAAGATGCCTTGAGCTGTCCTGCAAAAAAAATAAAAATAAAAATAATAATAAAAATAAAAATAAAAAGCTGAGATGTGTACAGAAAATGGAGAATGCAAGACAGACTCTGACTGGTCATCTTTACTAGAGATGGTCTGTGAGATAAGGTGCCTGCCTTCATAGAAGACCCCAAGGTTCGAATCTCACATGAGCAAGGCTTACTCTTCCTTCTCCTCTTTTTGAATGATGGGTTGGTCTTGTGCTAATCTTTCACATGGGATGATAAATGGAGGTCCTGTGTGCAGTATGCTCATAGCACACATAAAACAAGAGAGGCAAGGCCTTCAAGACTCACTTGTGATACACTAAAAAAAAAAAAAAATCTAATCGTTAAAATGTGTTCTGTATTTGTTTTTATAAAGCTTCGCGTTAAAAAAAAATAAAGAAAAAAAAAGTCCTAACCAGATTCGAATTAAGTCCCCTAGCATTAATTACAGAGTAATTTCCCTTTTTTACTATCTGCACCAAAACGTTTGCAAAATAAATAAAAAAAACTTCCATGCTTAGCAAAAGAAGTTCCTGTTTGAATAAAAAATGATAATGATGACTGCTCTTGTTGTTGGGTCAGAATACTAGATCAAATTGCCAAGTTTAGAGAATACAAAAAATATAAATATAACAGTAAATGCAGTTTGCATATAATTAGGCTTCATTTTTTATTTTTTGTGCCAATCCCAAAGGTGCAATGTTGTTTTAAACAAGATGACTGGAAAGAACTGAATTTTTCCTATTTTCATGCCTAATTTGGTGTCAACTGACAAAGTAGATGCAGAGAAAATGTCAATGTTAAAGTTTACCATGGACACACAGACACACAGACACACACACACACACACACACACACACACAACCAAACACCGGGTTAAAACATAGACTCACTTTGTTTACACAAGTGAGTCAAAAAGGAAGAAAAGATGAATTAAGTCCACTTTATTGATAAGTAAACACATGCAGAATAAGTATACATATCCACAACGACAAAAATTATTTGGTGTTGGACTGTGGTAATGTGACGTGGAAAAGGTGGAAGTTTGTCACACATTCTGGTGACTGTGTGTTCCTCTGTGTGTGTGTGTGTGTGTGTGTAGGAAGTGGATTTTTTGTTTATCACGTCCCTCTGTCACACATTCTGGTGACTGTGTGTGTGTGTGTGTGTGTGGAGGAGGAGGTGGAATTTTTGTTTTTAATGTTCCTCTGTCACACATTCTATTGACTGTGCATGTGTGTTTGTGTGTGTGTTCCTCTGTGTGTGTGTGTGTGTGTGTGTGTGTGTGTGTGTGTGTGTGTAGGACGTGGATTTTTTGTTTGTAACATCCCTCTGTCACACATTCTGGTGACTGTGTGTATGTGGCGGAGGAGGTTGAATTTTGTTTATAATGTCCTTCTGTCACATATTCTGGCGACTGTTTGTGTGCGTTTGTGTGTGTGTGTGTGTGTAGGAAGTGGATTTTTTGTTTATAGCATCCCTCTGTCACACATTCTGGCGACTGTTTGTGTGCATGTGTGTGTGTAGGAGGTAGAATTTTTGTTTATAACGTCCCTCAGTCACACATTCTGGCAACTGTGTGCGTGTGTGTGTGTGTGTGTGTGTGTGTGTGTGTGTGTGTGTGTAGGAAGTGGATTTTTTGTTTATAACATCCCTCTGTCACACAATCTGGTGCCTGTGTGTGTGTGTGTGTGTGTGTGTGTGTGTGTGTGGAGGAGATGGAATTTTTGCTTATAACGTCCCTCTGTCACACATTCTGGTGTGTTGAGTGTGCATTCCTGTGTATCCACATTTGCAGCTAGAGGCAATCACTGACCGCATGGTGAGGTCCTGTGACTTTGACGTCAACAGTTTCCTGCGTGAGATTGACCACAGCCTGGAGAGGAGCCGTGACATCTTCCGTCACTTCGACGCCGTCCATCGCATCATCACAGATGAAGAGTGGGAAGCTATCCAGTTAAAGGTAGCTTCACTCACCTGCCATGCATGCACACAGGAACACGCACTCACACACATGCATGCAGATATATATAAGCACATGCATACGCTCATGCACACCAACACAACTTGCCTACTCACTGATACATATCTGTATGCATGCATGCATGCATGTATGCATGCACAAACATGTATTATATATATATATATAGAGAGAGAGAGAGAGAGAGAGACAGAGAGAGATCTTTATCTATCTATATCTATTTATATATATAATGTGTGTGTGTGTGTGTGTGTGCGTGTGTGTAAATGGATAAATATGTTTGCATACATGTGAATATCTGTGTGAGCATGCATGCATGCATGCATACATTAGAGATTCAAAAGATTCAAAGAGATTTAATCCTTTGCCCCTTTTGGGGTGTGGAGGATACAATAACAATACATACTCACTGAATCACAAGTTCAGCCTAACAATGTCTCCAAAACACGCAAAAACGTGCGCGCGCGCACACACACACACACACACACACATGCATGCTAATGATAATGATTTGCAACAAAACAAATCAAACTTAAACAAACTGACATGTATGTGTTGTAAGAGAGATTCAGAACATTACACCTTAGCATAGTATTTCAACAGACATATTTACCTGCTATATCCCTACCTCTGTCACTGTATGCCATTACTATGTAGATCATGTGTTCGAAAAAAAAAAAAATCAAACTGAGCATGATGGATCGATGTTGTTGTTGTTCTTTTTTTTCTTCTTGAAGTTAAGACATATTTACCGGTTTCACCAACTGCATATACCAGCAACATTTTGGTGCATATAAGCCATATCAGAGGTGGTTAGTGATTTGCTGATTTCTATCATGGTGTGTGGATGTATGATTAAGGCTCCAATTTCTTTTGATTGACATAGTCATTAACTCTGCTAAGTTGTGACCTTCTGTCACAAAAAATCTTTTCTGTATTGTGACCTGCCATAAAAAAAAATCCTAGTCTTATGTCACCATTTGCTCTTTTTTCCACATTTGTACTCATTACTGTATTTCCTTGAGTTACTGTTAATGCTCTTTCCAGCAGTGAAAACCACTTTCAGATCAGACACACAGTATGTGAATAAAAGTCCCCTAAAAATTGTAATCCCTAATTCATGAGGAAGACTCCCCGAACAATTATAATCCCAAATACCTGAGGCAAAGACCCCTAAAAATTGTAATCTTAATAACTGAGGAAGAGTCCCTCGAAGATTGTGATCCCTAATACCTGAGAAAAGTCCCCTTAAGATTGTGATCCTAATACCCGAGGAAAAATCCCCTAAAGATTGTAATCCCTAATACCTCACTCACTGATAACGCACTCACTAGTATTCCCTTGTAAAAAAAAAAAAATGCACATGCAGGCAGAAAACACACACACATACACTCACACTTAACGGGCACTACAGCCAAGTGGTCAGAGCATTGGACTTAAAGTTTGCAGACCCTGAGCTAGTTCAGTCCTGGTATAGGTGTCTGGTGGGTTAAAGGTGGAGACACCAACTTTTTTTTATATTCCAGACTGTGACAGGGAACTTTGGTTTGTTTACCTGCAGGCTGTGGAACGATCCAACCAAGACTGCCCAATCTGCCTCACCAGCCTGACACAGGCCTGCCCGGACTCTTCAAGCCCAGATCTTTCAAACCAACAGGCTGCCACCAGCAAACCCAAGGCAGCTTCTAAATCAGAGTCCAGATCAGGCCCCAAGACAGGTCCTCACAAATCAGACCCAAGAGCCATGTCTCAGACATCAAAAACAACAATCTCCAAAAAGAGGCCAGGCCTTGCCAATCCAAATCCTGGAGCCGCTAAGATGGACGACGCCCAGAAAAGAGGAGGAGGGGAAGGAGAGGAGCTGGGAGGGTGGGAAGACGATACAACGAAAGCGGCAGGAAGGGTGAGGAGGACGGTGCTGCTGTCCTGCACCCACGTCTTTCACGAGACATGTCTGCAAACCCTTGAGGAGCTGGCGATGGGGGAAGTCCGCAACCTCTGCCCCATCTGCCGGGCTGTGTACCACAAACGCTCCATCCCCACCCTTTGAAGTGCACACCAACATTGAAGCTGCAGAACATATCCCCTACCCATCCTCTCCCTTTTTTTTTTTTAATCTAAATTTTGCGATTCTTGTAGAGTCTTATTGACATGGATGAGAGTGACTGATTTTGGGGGGATTTTTTTTCTTTTCTGTTTTTGTAATTTTGAAAGTTTTCAGCTAGGGTCTGGGGGAAGCTTAACTGAAGTGCATGTGGTAATACCACAATAAAGTAAAACAAAGTGGAAAAAAAACGAAGAATCAACACTATGCCAATATGGAAATCTGAATAATACACAAACACTCCCACCCATGGAAACTTTGGAACATATGTTATTGCTGTTGTAGATTCTGTGATTCTTGTATAGTCTTATTGGTAACGAGTGGTTAGCTTTGATGATGGCAGTTGTCTGCGTTTGCTGTCAGTCATGATGTGCCAAAAGTATTTAGTTCTGTGTGTCTTGTTTCGTCTGAACAGGGTTTTTTTCTTTTGGCACCAGTGTAGAAATACAGCATATACTGTGATTTAATTTTGTATTCACTTAGAAGTTGACTGATTGGTTATTACCTATTCATGGAGGGGGTAGGATGTGGGAAGGAAGTGTGGGTTTTTTTGTTTGTTTTTTTCTTCTAAATTTTTCATTAAATAACAGCATGGGGGATAAGTTGTCACTGGAATTTCCACTGACGTGACACAGGACATCCAGGTAGCAAAATGAACAGGGAATACCAAGTCAACATGTAGGTTGGCTTTAAAACGTGGATCCTGCCACAAAAATGAACATGGTTTCATTCCAACAAGTACTTTAAAAAACAAAACAGAAATACACAAAAACAAAACAAAAAAGGTTATTCCAACTAAAAACACCTGTTACAGAAAACCCACTCAGTTGGAATCATTATTCAATCACTGGGTTCTTTTCCTCATGCTTAATTAACATACACACACATGCGTGCCTCTATGCACGCCCGCACGCACGCGCGCGCACACACACACACACACACACACACGCATGCATGCACACACACATGCACATGTAGCCTCTCTTGATTTTAGATTCAGCAGACAGAGATTGGCCATAGAGATCAACAAGATCTGGCATTCCTTTACATTAGATAGTTGTTGTCCACTGGAGAGAAAATTACCATTTAATGTGTTTGATACATTCTCTTATTTAAAGAATCTTTTCTTTGTCGTTTGAGTGGTTATAGTTAGATTATTTGTTTGGTGTTTTGCTTGCTTGACATTTGCCAGAGCTTGTTTCCCTCTGCTATTTACAGATACCCCAAATGGTATACAGTTCCTGCTGAACAAAATAGAAGCATACTGTAAAAAAAATAAAGAAAGAAAGAAATTAAATTAAAAAGAATCATTCAAAGATGCTTACAGAAGGAATATATAATATGCTGAGCAAAATATTTTGTGCATTTATGCAACTGTTGCTTGGATAATGTACATTCTTTATATTGCTGGTATACTCAGTCTTCTACAAGTGTAACAATTCAATTTTTTAAAACTTTCTCTGGTATAAAGACCAGATTTTTAAAAAAAAATGTGTGTTGAGTGCATTTTTTAGAGTGTGCAGTTAGTTTGTATGTCATGAGAGAGAGTAATCAAGAACAACTTTGACTTGAAACTGGAGAAGGTTACATTCCTTCCAGCCAGTATTTACACACACGCGCGCGCGCACGCACACGCGCACACACACACAGAGACACAGACACAGATATTACTCCTTATATCACACAGTGTAATGCCTCTATAATTGTTTGGATTGTTAACATCCCCTTTCTTGTACAGAGGAAATATAATGCCTCCAAACCAGCTCTCTGGGAATATATTTTCTGAAATAAAGTATTAGCTGAGTGGTTAAAGTGTTGGACTTTCAATCTGAGGGTCCCGGGTTCGAATCTCGGTGATGGCACCTGGTGAGTAAAGGGTGGAGATTTTTCCAATCTCCCATGTCAACATAACAGCAGACCTGCTAGTGCCTGAGCCCCCATCATGTGTTTACACACGCAGAAGATCAAATACGCATGTTGAAGATCCTGGAATCTATGTTAGCGCTTGGTGAGTTATGAAAACAAGAACATACCCAGCATGCACACTCCCAAAAACATTGTATGGCTGCCTATGTGGTGGAGTAAATAAACAAAACGGTCAAACACATAAAATGTTGCATGTGTGTGTGTGTTTGTGTGTGTGCCTGAATCTGATTGAATGACACAGGAAACAAATGATTGAATGACACAGGAAACAAATGATGAGCGCCCAATGGCAGCTGTCAGTCAGCTCTACCCAGGTAGGCAACCTGTTGTGCAAATGAACCCGTATTTGTAAAGTGCTTAGAGCTTGGTCTCTGATCGAGGATAGGCACTATATATGTTAAGTATCAATGTCATCGTCATCATTATTGACAAAAATGTCTACTGTACTGTCACCAGCATTTTTGATTAACTTTCCAGTTAAACCTTCCTGTCCTGCTGCTTTCTTGTTTTGTTTTGTTTTATCTTTCTAAATGCAAATAACACTTCTTCTTTAGAAATGGACTGATTATAGTAACTGTCATTATCTTCGATCTCTAACTTGATTCCTCTTCCAATTGAGTTTCTTTCCAAAGTGATTTTCTGAAATGTTGAAACATGTCATCAATACTAAAAATGTTATTAATTTTTTTTCTTTAATGATATACTATGTACATTTTCCCAAAATTGTTTTTGATTTGTTATAGAGGATACCAGTTTATCTAATATTGCATTTTGTAACTCTTTCTCTTCCCGCTTTGTCAAGTGCTTATACTCTGTGTGCAACACAGAACACGTTCTGGTCACCAACATCGCCTGCACAATGTGCTATTCTGTACAGCTTTCATAAATTCATTCTTGCTGCTCTGCATACCTGGTAGTACCAGTTGTTTTGATCTGTTTTGCCAGGGATCTGATCCTATCATATATTAATTGTTTGTTCACATATGATGCACTTTCTTTGATATATTTCTTTAAAGTTTCCGAAGCTTTGTCAATGTTGGGTGGTGCTGGTGTTGAATTGAATTGCATTGAATTGAAATATCATGATCGATTAAACTGAAAGCTAATTCTAACTTCTTTTCTTTATTTTTTTATAATTTTATTATTATTATTATTATTTTATACAGATTTCATTGAGACAGCAAACGTTTCAGCCAGCTCATCATAAAAATAAAAAAATCTTATTTGTCATTTGTGTAGATAGTCCCATAAACCGTAGACTTGAAATCAATCTGAAGGATTTGGGCTGTATATCTCATTTCATGGGTGGGAGCAGAAAAGGAAAGAATAAGAAATCTTTACCCTAATTTTGTGTGCCACACAGGAAAAACACAAAACTGAGGGGACACCTACACAGAATAAAATTCCAGGCTAAATCATTTTATTGGTAATAATACAAATTTGAATTCAAAATCTTAAAACACGACTGGACTCAATTAAGATAATTATTAAACAATATAAGCATAACAAATGGACTGGGGAGGAGTTTCAGGGAGCCGCTGGACAAGTTAAAATAGCTGTGTATATCTTAATCAGAGATGACAGCCTCAGCCCAGCCAAAGCACTGTTGGTGGTAAGTGAGGTGGAAAGGGTAGATTTAAAATCTGCACTCTCTTTTAAGGCCACAAACAGGAAGTTGGTTTCAACTACGGAAGAGCAAGTTGACTGGCAGACAAACTTTATACGAATATGTAAAGCAATCTCGCTGTGTGTGTGTGTGTGTGTGTGTGTGTGTGTGTGTGTGTGTGTGTGTGTGTGTGTGTATTTATATATATAACACTTTCGTCTTTTTTCATGCACACAGACCTCCAAATCCCTTTGTTTCATTGGTCTGTAAAAAAGGTGTTGGTCATTTTTATGTCATCTTCAGGTAGAAAGATAAAGTTTGACAAGGGAGATAATGTTGATGAGAAAAGAGGTAATTCCAGTAGATAAGTAGTACAAGAACTCTCTTACATTGGAACCTAAATGAACACTATCTCTTTGTAATACAAATCGAAAAACTATACCTGTTTTGAGAGGGATATTACATTTGCTTTTCTTCATGTCTTTTGGGCATGCTATAGTTGGCATGAAATGGTCTGAGTCAAATCTGTCTTTTACATTAAGCCACAGTGTGAACACAAAAAGGCAAACAAATCACTAAACACAAGAAAATAATCGTCCACACTACTGCCAGAATCAGTGATGAATGTGTTGCAACTTTGACGGTCACTGCCATCACACATGATTCAAGATCGGTAAGCCAAATTTAGTGCACATGGTCAGTAAACTTTTTCCGTAAATATTCAAACATTAATTTTTGTCCTGAAATTTTCGACACTAATTGGGTGACCTGTAAAAATTAATGAAAACTACTATCGTAGTCAATATCATCAGGAGTAATGTTGGAATTTCTGCAATTCAAATCACCAGAGACAAAACGATGTAAACGTCAGTAAATGCAAGTCAAAAACATTATTCCAATAGATCAATGGCTTTGTCAACATCAAATTGTACACACACTCATACAAAGTATCTTTCAGGGTGCCCAACATAGGTTTGTCAACTAGAACAACTCATCATTAATAATTAAGGGGCCTACACTTTCTTGGTGAGACATTCAACACCATCTGAAGGTCGACCGTATTTAGAGAACTTAACAGCAGGTTGATTTGTAAAAGCATTTAAATAACTAAGTAAATATAGCAGACTGGAATTTCTCCAGAAACGTTTCAATCCGAGAAATCAAATCAAAAGACCAAATATAAGACAAAAAGTTTCTCTCTCTTAATTTAAAAAACAACCCATTAATGTTCCGAAGCAAAATATTTAAAGAGTCATTTACAAACACACAAGAACGAGAACGACTCCCCACAGTATCAACCCCGGTCCCCGGGTCATGATCACGTGCAATATGACTCGTGTTCCGCCCAGTTGCACACACCCCGTTGTCACTGATACTGTCACGAACTTCAGGTTCACTTGTACTGACGTGAAACTGGAGTTGTCAAACACTGGATTCACTACTGGTTTCGGTCTTTTTTTTTTCGGTCAGTTGTTCCCTGTGACAGGAGATGAAAATAGAAGTATTTACGCTGCAGTGATAATTTTCCAAAAGCTGATCATGCAGGGAGGAGCGTCCAGTCTCCTTTTAATTCTACGATCAAATCATCCTCGCTGTTTACAGTGAACTTCTTGCCATCTGTAACATGGTGATAAAAAACAATTGATGCCCTTTTGTTTACACTTCTTGCAGTTTTCATATGTGGCAACAACTTACGCCTAATCTCCCGCAGCCCGGGTCGGGGAGAAATCTTCACTGATGAACAGTCCACTGTCCCGTAGTTTACATTTGCCATGCAGTGCCATGAGCGTCTTGCAGAAGGTGCAGCAGGTAATCACAAGGGGAGTTATCATCAGTGTTGCCCAGGCGGTCACGTGAAGACGGTTGAAGGGGACGTCGTTCACTGGCAAGCTCCACTGAGCCAGTCAGTCTCTCACCGCATCTGAGAGAGAGAGAGAGAGATCAACTGGAAGGGTGCGCCAGTTGCTCATTCGTTTTTCGATCTGAAGTGTTGATGAGCATTTGTTTTTTTGTTTTTTTAACTGTTATAATTGTCTTACTGATTATTTTCCTATTTATAATAAATGAAACATACACACGCATGCACGCACATGTGCGCGCGCACACACGCACACACGCCTGGCAGGCACTGACACGGCGTGGCCGCACACGCACACGGCACACACCGTGACCGACTCATGCCCGGCGGCCAGTGTACACGTACACGCACACACTGGCACTGTGCGCGTTCACGCGCACACACACACACACACACAACACACACACACACACACACACACACACACACACACACTACACAGTTGTTTCACTGACTCAATCTTATAATGTAATACTACTTACCCAAAATGTTTTTCTTTTTACATGAGAACTGATGTGTGCGTGGTAATCAGTGACGGATGTGGCAGTTATCCGTTTTTCTCTTTGACATTTGCTGACGGGTTGCACGGCAGACAATAAAGTATTTTGAACTGAATTGAATTGAATTATGAATGAATTGACAGACATTGAACAGCTTTAATGTCATCCGACAATGAACATACTATTTTGAAGTGGTGATACTCGGTTTGGCTTCTTTTATGTATGAAATGAAATATGAAAAGAAAAAAAAAAATAAAATAAAATAAAATCCCGTATTTGTAATATTCATTTGGGACCAGCATACTTTACCAGTAGAAATAAAAAGGAATGAAAAATTCCGCGCCCGGTTTAGTTCTGCTCATGTAATTTTAGTTTGCGTAACTGAAGTCATGTGTTGTCAACTGAGACAAGACAAGACAAGACAAGTGTACTAAATCAGTAAACTCCGTAGGGAGAACATGAAAATACTACTTAATTCATGTAACTGATACAAATATGAACAGCACTTTGGTATTGTACTCACAACCATTTACAACGGCCATACCAAAATCTCGCCTGCATTACTGTTTTTTTTTTTTTTTTTTTTTTTTTTTTTTTAAGATAGAGAGAGGGGGGTAAAATGAAGTTATTCGTTCACTGATTTATTGATTTATATTTTGTCTGTTCATCTAAGATGATGATATGAGACTGAAAATATATGATATTATTAATAGTATTATTATTATTATTATTTGGATAATTCATCATTTCTATGATGATGATGATGATTGTTATCATTAATTAGAAATCATCATTTCTGTATATTCAGTCAAATGAACAGGGGGCGGTTGAGGTGGAGGGGGAGAGGGGCGGGGGGCGACAGAGGGGGAGTGGAGGGGACAGTAAGGAAGAGAGAGAGAATCAGTAGCTCAAGGAGACGTCACTGCGTTCGGACAAATCCATATATGGCGCTACACTGACCACATCTGCCAAGCAGATGCCTGACCAGCAGCGTAACCCAACGCGCTCAGTCAGGCCTTGAGGAAAAAAAAACTAACAAAAAAACAACAACACACAAACAATTTTTTTTATAAAAAAAGAAATAAGTAAATAAATACATAAATAAAGAACTACTACTAATAATAATAATACTGATTTATAAGGCGCAAAAGCTTGATGAAGTCAACTATAAGCATACAAATATATATATATATATATATATATATATATATAATATATATATATAAAAAAGAAAAAAAAGACAACAATGATGATAAATAAGCAAATAAATGTCAGTAAAACATGCAGACACACATTCACACATACGCACACATATGCATAACAGATATGCACCAAACATGCAGTTTCACATATATGAAAGCACAATCAAATACACATAAACGTACATGAGCCCCAACACACACACACACACACACACACACACACACACACACACACACACACACACACACACACACATTACCCTGCACCCCCTCAACCCCCCTCCTCCACACACTCATTTCTAGGCTACGTATCGCAGCTTCCACGGCGCACACACACACACACACACACACACACACAGAGTCACACTTACTAATGTACAAGCACACACACATACGCCCATATCCCCCACCCCCAGCTCCACACACATATATACAAATATATATATGCACACCCGCACATTCCAATATTCCGTTGCTCCCACAGTATAGGCATGCATACACACACATACCTCATCCTCTACCCCCTCTTTGGTGACTGAGCCATCTGTGTATATGATGATGTCCTCTTCTTTACTGTTTTCTTCTATGAGTAGCTTCACTGGCACTTCCGCATCAGTTTTGCCCTCTGGCCATTCCCGACAATGTCTTCCTAGAGCCGGGTGAAATGGCTGTTGAATAGATGGTTGAGGTTTTCCAGGGGTTTTTCTCCCATTCTTTTGTTTCTTTCAGGTCTTGTAGTCGGCATACTAGCTGGATTGTGTCTTCTGCTTGCCCCATCTATGATCTTCCTCGTCATAGACGGCTGCCTTTTGGTTCTTTGACTCAGTGCGTCATGCAGTGGGTTTTGAGGGTTTTATAATGCTCTGAAGTAGGTCTTAACATGTTCTAACTTGTTTCTGGCCTGCACTGGAGGAAGGTCAAGCAGGTATCGCATGGTTTCCGTGGGCGTGTCTTTTGTTGAGAGAGAGAGAGAGAGAGAGAGAGAGAGAGCAGAATGTTGAAAAGATAGAGTACAAAATGTAAAATGGAGAGGGTGAGTGTCAGTGATTGGAGAAAGAAAAACATAATATTGAAAGGGTGTGTGTGCGAGGGAGGGGGGGGGGGGGGGGAGCCGGGATTCAATGGACAAAAAATTAATCAGTAATCAAATATTGTATGCACTATTTCTGTAGTTTATTATCTGAAAAGAGGATGATATGGCCGGGGACCTACAATAAACAACCAACTGGACAATTTAACATTTAACTAGCTAACTTTTATAAAGAACACTTTTTAGAATTAAAAAAACAAAAAACAAACAAACAACAAAACAAAACAAACAAACAAACAAACAAACAAAACAAACAAAAAACAACCAAAAAAACACAAAAAAACCCACTGAAAACATTTGAAACTGGCAACACCTATTCAGTAATTTCTGAAGGCAAAAAAGGTTTTATTTCTAAACAGCGGGTTAAAACGTGCTCTACTGTTAAACGTCCTTTGTAAATGCATTCAATATTTTCACAATATTTTTGTGTACAGGGCATTTAGTTATAGCCTGGATGACATGCTTTTGATAGCCCTGCCAGTTCTTTTAGCATTTAATAAGGCAGAAGTGTGAACTTCTGAAGACAGAAAGGAATTTAGCACATTTCTTTCAACAATATTACACATTTCAGATGATAATAAACAATAAATGAAATTATGAATTGGCGAATCAACGTTGAATTGCCTGGCCTTTTGAGATTAACCATGCCTTTGAAACTTTGGAGTGGAGCCTTTTCAAGGGATATAACTGAGAAGGCATTGACTGGATCAGGTAGACTTGGTCGGACTGGAGAGAGAAGGAACAAAGAAACATTGTCAGCCTGCGTTGGATTCAAGTTTGACAACAATGGATAGTGAGGAGCTTCAGGTAATACTGGCAATTTTCAGACACAGTGGTGTCACTTTTGACTAGTATTTTTGTGTTTAGTGGGATGATATACATCAGGAAGAAGAAGAAAAAGTGAAAAGCCTTTTTACCGAAATATGCCATCTCACGGGGAGAGCTTCACAGTCACACGTGGTCGCGCCAAACGATCTTATCGAAATGCAGTTTGAGTTTTAAGAGTGAAGACATTCGTTAATAAACAGCTCTCACACATGCACACGCATGGGTTACTTTCATTTATAACAGTTCATGACAATCACAAAGTGTTCTTGTTCTTATGTGGTCTTCATTGATTTTTGACTCACTTGTGTAAACAAAGTGAGTCTATGTTTTAACCCGGTGTTCGGTTGTCTGTGTGTGTGTCTGTGTGTCCGTGGTAAACTTTAACATTGACATTTTCTCTGCAACTACTTTGTCAGTTGACACCAAATTTGGCATAAAAATAGGAAAAATCCAGTTCTTTCCAGTCATCTTATTTAAAACAATATTGCGCTTCTGGGATTGGCACAAAAAAATAAAGAATGAAGCCTAATTATATGCAAACTGCATTTACTGTTATATTTATATTTTTTGTATTCTCTAAACTTGGCACTTTGATCTGATATTCTGACCCAACAGCTAGAGCAGTCATTATTATCATTTTTGGTTCAAACAGGAACTTCTTTTGCTAAGCATGGAAGTTTTATTTATATTGGAAACGTTTTGGTGCAGATAAAAAAAGGGAAATTACTCTGTAATGCTAGTGGAGTTAATTTGCTTTAAACTGATCTTTCTCATCTTAAACATTACATTTTGAAACAAGAGAGGCAAGGCCTTCAAGACTCACTTGTGATGCACTTTTTTTTAAAAATGCAAGCTTTTTATGTATTGAGTATAATTTCAAAATGTAATGTTTAAGATGAGAAAGATCAGTTTAAAGCAAACTAAGTTCCCCAGCAGAGTAATTTCCCTTGTTTTACTGCCTACACCAAAACGTTTGCAATAAATAAAACTTCCATGCTTAGCAAAAGAAGTTCCTGTTTGAACAAAAAATGATAATAATGACAGATCTTTTGTTGGGTCGAATATCAGATCAAAGTGCCAAGTTTAGAGAATACAAAAAATATAAATATAACAGTAAATGCATTGTACTCAATACATAAAAACGTGGATTTTTTAAAAAGTGTATCACAAGTGAGTCTTGAAGGCCTTGCCTTTCTTGTTATTCATAGAATAAATCGATTTGGGCAGTATCCACATTTATTCCCGTGGGCTGATGAAGGCAAGGGCTATGCCAGTTTGGTGTATTCTCTCACAGTTAGCCCAGGGCAGACACAAAAATGGTCGAAATGTGTGCAACAAATTGTTCTTTTCATGATAAAATAGAATAAATCATACTGATTACATTATCGCGGTACAGTACTTGTGACTGACTGCTGCCGCGCTGATGCTGTCCTATACCTCCATTAGTAGGTCATTGCTGCAGATGATAGATACCATACAGAAAATAAGAAAACTCTTTGGGGTCGAAAGGAAACAAATATTTTAATTTCATCTATTATATACTAAATTGGTAGAAAACGCAAATCTGCTTTTACAGTTTCTTACCAGTCATGACATTTCATAAAGAATGGAATCGGTATAAAACCGACTGCAAAGGTGAATTTACGAAGTCAGTACGGGATCATTTACTGTTTAGTTCATAAGAACAATTATGTTGACATTTTACACAATGCACCACTTGGAAATACTTCATGCTCTGCTTATTAACGTGTAGCATATGAATATCTAAATACGTGTTAACTAGGTTTGTTTCAATGAACATTGTCGGAGCACTGTCCAGACAATTCAGAAAGCATGGAAGGCAGATGATGGCAAAATCGACCAACATCATGTCTTGATGTAAGAACAGTAAGAAATTTTTTTTTTCTTTGGAAATGAAGTGAACCCTGGTGCAGTAGACACGTCAGTTTAGCATGGGAAAGAAAATGTATCTGGCTGGAGTATGAAGGTGGCAAAATGAAGTGCAGCAGATAGTCATGAAGAGCAAAGACAGCCTGGAAGATGAAAATGGGTCAGTCTCCAGAACTTTGTTGGAAATGGGGGTCTCTCAGTGTGATTCAGTATAAACATGTGTTTACAATGATTATTCAAATGTTTCACATATTATCAAGATTGCAATTCATTAGAGAAATGACTGCAACAATTTTGTGAGAATATGGTTTGTTTTTGTGTCTTAAATGTGTTGAAAATTATTTAAAAAAACATCATTTCAGCGCCATTTTGTGACATGGCAATGTGTCTGTGAACATGAAGTGGTCAGAAACAAATAAGTACAAATCCAGTACATACAGACCTGATCTATATTCATTCGTTGTGATAATAAAACATTGATCATCAATAAAAAATGGTACATAAAGTTTGAAATATTATGCAAAAAACCCGCATGACAGACGTAAACAGCCTGTTCCTCTTGACGTGTTTTTTTATTCGTTCAAACTCAAAGGCAAGCGCATTCATGAATACACTACACATTCTTTACTTGCAACAGGTGGTCAACACAACTGTCTTCAGCAGCACATACACTCATTTTCTTGAGAAAAAAAAGTCTGTTCAACTATTTAAATGCAATCAGCGTCACATATTAATTTTCAGTTCCGCTTTTCCGTGTTACTTCTGTACATGTAAACGACCAAATAAAAATATACATGTAAAACAAAATTAGAACTGTTTTCACATAAATCATGCAGATTCATCGCAGGAAAGCGTAAATCGGTTTGCCAAACACCTTCAATCATGTGTGTTTGAACATAGATTCAGAAAATGTGTTGTGTCTGACAGTGTGTGAAAAAACTGAAATGTACACATGTTACACAGAAATCTCCGATATGTTCATTCACACACCATGGTGTGTATGTTAATTTCGTCATTGTTATGGTTTGTTTGTACATTTTTCTCTCATCCAATTAAGTTTAGACACAATCACTGTTTCTGACACATGGTGAGATGTGGTAATATTCGCATACTGGCGTAAGATTTCGAACCAAGTCAATGCATGTAGTTCGGTAAGACAGCTTTCAGTTGAAGACTTGTTGCATCAAAAGTTCCAAACAACAAAGTTCAAAGTAGAAAATCACTCCCTTAAATTACCTTGATTCCGGCTTTTGCTGTCTGGTGAAGTTTTATCATGAAATAATGTTGTTTATCAGTTCACAAGATAGACGATGGAAGTGTGGAACGAAAAAATTCGTTGCATCCAAAACACATCAGTCCCTACGTGCTTATTGTTTTGCAGAAGTTGATTAGAACAGCCACATTTTACATCACACAAGTTCTGAAAAACCAAACTATACATTGACTGTGAATGAATTTCTTAAAATTAATTAAGTTTGAAGCATTTCACGTTTAGTAGTGCTTGACATGAAGTCAGGTGTCACATTCGGACACGGAACACATGTTCTTCGGTTGTGCTTTAGACAGATAATAAAATTCCTTATTTTTAGTTGTTGTTTGTTGTTGTTATTGTTGTTGTTTGGTTTTGCTTTTTCTCATAGTCTTTCTTTTATTACATTTTGTTTTCTGCCCTCCAACATATTCACTGTGAGGATAATGCTAACCAGTTTTCTGTTGATTATCGAATAGAAAGATACAAAGAATCCGGTGTTTTGATCACAATTCTTCAGATAAATAGGAAAACTTTTGTCAAGTGATATAAATCATACAATTCCCATTTCATAATAAGATGAACAGTAGTACTTTAAACAGTTAAACACTGGGGAGAATTGATGTGAAAATGGAGTGCCTGCAGTGTTTCTGAAAAATAAAATCATCTAGGGTGGGGAGGTTAGTTTAGGTATTTTGGGTTCCATGTTACATATGTCATAAGGTTTTAGGTAATCATTAATAAAATACATAATTTTGCACAGGCTTTGTTTGAATGCATTGCGTTGGCTAAGGATTGCATGATAGATTCATTACTATCATTATTATAAATCCAGTAATTCAAACGTCTGTGTCGGGAAAGTTGGTTGCTTGGATTCAATGTTACACGTGTTACAACAAAGTTTTACATAATCATTAATAAAATTTATGATCCATTGTTATCATTATGATTATTATTTATATCCCACGCAAATACCGGTTCATTTCCAAAGAAAAATATGTATTTCACATCAAGACATGATGTTCAATTTTGCCATCATTTTCTCTCCATACTTCCGAATTTATTGTCTGGAAAGAGGTCCGATAAAGTTCATTGAAACTGAACCGGGTTAACACATATTTAGATATTTATATTCTACACGTTAATAAGCGTAGCATGGAGTATATCCAAGTTGTGCATTGCGTAAAATATCAACAAAATTGTACTTGCGACTTAAATGATCCCGTGCTGCCTTCGTAAATTCACCTTTGCAGTCGGTATAATACCGATTTAATTCTTTATGATATGTCATGAATGGTAAAAAACTGGATAACATTCACAAAAGCGGGTTTGTGTCTTCTACCAATTTAGTACAAAATACATGAAATTGAAAATGTTTGTTTCCTTTTGACCCCTAAGAGCTCTGTTCCTAGCTTTCTGTTCAGAATCAGTGGTTTGCCGCAGTGACCTGCTCACAGAGCAGCATCAGCGCGGCAGCAGTCAGTCACATGTACTGTACTGCGCTGAATGCTTTCCTCTGGTGACCCCTTAAACTGCGCTTGCGTAACCTTCGCATGTTCTTGCCTTGCGACTCTTTGTAAGGCGCCCTCACACAGGCAGAAGTAATAAAAACATTCGATTCTGGACATTAAAAATCAAAATCTACTTAGGTTCCTGCCCCCCTATAGTGGTCAGCTTTATGTCAGTGTGATTAGTATGATTTATTCTATTAAAAGTGCTACTTTATAGTTTGCACTTTATCTTTTTAATTAAAAGTATGTTTGTTGAGTGATTTTATTAGTAATTTAAGTAAAGCTTACTGTGTTTCTTCTTCTTTCTTTCTTTATTATATATTTATATAATTTTCATATGGAATCTACCATTTTAGCAAGAGCAAATCAAGGAGCAAAAGTGATGTCTTGAACTTTCTGTAACTGTAATACTAATAGATTAGTTTTGTTCTCAGATTATTTTATGTGGCAGTAAAACTAAAAGTGTGACAATCGATGTTCCAGAGTGTTTTAGTCAGTGTGATGGAGGAGCTCATTGAAGACCAGTGCCTCGGTCTTTGCTTTGAAGTCCATCGAGCATGCAGAACAGGAGCCTTCCTTATTGCAGACACAGACCCTGAGTATGGTTGTCTTTTTGTTTATTTATTTATGATTTATTCATCTAAATTTCCTTTTTATTATTTCATTTTTGTAGGTGTATTAAATCAGGATTCTTTTTCAGTATTGTTTTATATTACTATTAGTCTTGAATATTGCTTGATTAGTTGTTTTATGTTTTGTTCAGAGTTAAATAAAGGCAGGAAATTGTCCAAATGTTTAACTTGAACATACGAAAGTTATGTGTGTGTGTGTGTGTGGATTTGATTGATGGTTTTTATTATAAGTAGAAAGAGATTAAGAAGGAAAGATCAGCTAAATAAGATATTTTGAAGAAGTTGCTGCCATTGGTTGTGCTAGTTTATTCCTAACTGTGAAATCAGAACAATACAAATTGACAACAATAACAAAAATGTGTGCTGTTTTGTTTCTGCAGTCTAGTCTTCATGTTTTATATTTTTTTAGTTACTTAGTTTACAAAGAATAGGTGAATAATTAAATTAACAATTGTTCTCTCTCAGAAAAGGAACTTCTGTTTCTGTTGCAGATCAGCTGAGAATTTTGGTGAGTATAGGTTTTGATAAACTTCAATGACTCAGGAATATTGGCCTGTTCATAAAATAGCCCACAATTCTGTGTGTTTTAAAAATGAAATTGTTTTTAATATAAAATCATTGACTCCAACTTCAGTGTAAGATAAGAATTTTTTTCCACTTGTGTGACTTTGAGAAATTAAGTTGCTTGGTGCTAAAAATCAAATCAAATCTTCAGAGTTCTGCTGCTAACACTTCTAGTATTAGTTGAAATTTTTAAGTTGTTTCCATTTCAGTGCTACTTTTGATATATGCATTTTTGCAGTCTTCTTCCTGTCTTTTGTGTGATTTGTTTTTATGTGGAAACTTATTTAGTTTAACTTATTAGCATTTTTGAATGTGTGAAATTTAAGCTGTGAAGTGCTCAGCATGAATGGGTGTTCTCTTTATCATGTATACAGTACATAATTTGTACACATATGCAGGTTTCAGATTTCATGTTTGTCAACAATCACTGACACACGCAATTTTGAAATGACCCATTGATGTGGCAGTTGGTCACCTATTAATATTTTGTAAAGTCAGTCATGCTAAAAGGGTTTTTGTAGATTTTTCTTATTCCCCAGCAAAACAATCTCAGTTGTAGTTTCAAACTCTGAAAAGCATGAATATAATTGTTACTGTTGTTGCTATGCAGTTTGACATTGAGCAGACGAACATTTGGGGGAAAAAACAAATATGTAATGAGCCTGGAAACAAGACAAGGTACATTTAGAGAAACTGCCTTACTGAGAAAGGCATTGTTGCTTGCGCATTGTGAACTGCGATGGAATATAGTAGCAGTTTAACTTTTCACTTTCCCTCCATTCTTCTTGATTCAGATTGAGGATGGCTTTGATACATACATGTAGAACATTTCACCGTAAAAAGTCATCATCCGCATTCTGAAGCCTGTCACTGAAATGAGCTATCTAATACAAGAAAGACTGAATTATGTTCAGAACAGTTGCAGTCTCTTCCAGTCTGAATCAGATAAATTTCTTCAGCGTTCATGGACAACTTACACATTTACTCTGTTGATGTTTTAAGCAAGAGTGTGGTCCTTTTGTGTAAAATCGAGATTCAAACAATGTATACAAGTACACTTTAATGTGCACGACCGTTTCTATTTCAACGTTTGAGCAGCCATACCTCGTTTTCAGGATATCTTTGTGTTGCCATAACCCAGCTTACATGTACTGACATTGATAACATCTTAAAGTGTGTTTCATCTTTTTTTTTTCCTGTGCATAATTAAGAACAGAATGAAACAGGTCAGCTCATTATGGTGACAGAGTACTTGAGAGATTTTATAGACATTTGATATTTTACAGCTAGGAAGGTTTAGATTTCCACAAAGCAGAGGAAAGTGCTTTCCTTAATTAATATCGGTAGTTATAGTATCAGACCAATACAGTTCTGATGTCTTTCAGCTCTACTGCTTTGCTTTTGTTTCTTTTGTTAGCAGAATAAAGTTTAGTAATGACTATGATGTATTTTCCATTTTCATCATGACACTGCAAACCTTACTGGGCACATAGTGTCTACATTCCATCACACACACACACACACACACACACACACACACACACACACACACACACACACACACAGAGAGAGAGAAAGAGAGAGAAAGAGAGAGAGAGAGCTCTTGGCTGACTTGTGAAGCAGACAAACAAAATCATTCAAAAATACTGTTCAAAGACTGTCTAAAAGAACAGAACAAAAAAAAAAAATACAGCTTTATCTTGGGATGGATTTTTTGTTTAGTTTTATGTAAATTTTTTTTTTTTACCAGAGTTTATGGAAGAAGGGTTGAAATTGAAAGAGGCTGCTGAAACTTCAATAACACAGACAAATCATTGTTAGTGTCAATAACTGAATAAGGAAACTATCATTCTTTGGCCAGGCAGGTACTACATGATATGCTTGTTTGCCGTCTGTGCATTTGTATATTCATTCATTCATTCATTCATTTTTCATTCATCTCCTGCTTTTTTTTTTCAGCATTGATCAACAAACCTGGTGTTGATGTGCTTGGTATTTCAGCATTGATCAACAAACCTGGTGTTGATGTGCTTGGTATTTCAGCATTGATCAACAAACCTGGTGTTGATGTGCTTGGTCAGACGCCCACCAAGAAGAGCTCTGAGTGTATGTGCCCCAACTGCTTTCGCAATCTGGCAGCAGCACGCTTCGCCCCCCACCTGGAGAAATGCATGGGCATGGGACGCAATAGTTCACGCATTGCCAGTCGCAGGTGACTCTCTTGCTTATTGTTATTTGGCATTGTGAGATGCTATTTGCATTATTTAGGCATTGTGATGTATGGTCAGTGTTGTGTGATGGTTTTGTGTGTTTAACTCTTTCACTGCCACAGGCGACTTTAGTTGACTGGACTGTGCACCGCCATAGGTGACTTTTGTTGACACAGAGGGGTCATGTTGATAAGACCATTTTTCACATTGTAACAAAGCTTGACAGCTGCAGACAGTTTCCCACGCCTGTGGGACAATGACTATCCTTTGCCCCCTGACCAAGTTTGAAGTGAATAAGTGAAGTCCATTGTGTTGTTTGGACATGAACTGAAGCCTGTGAATGAGAGAATCGTTTCTGGAATATTTGGCACTGGGGAGTGTTTTTCACTCAAAAACTTGGCAGTGAAGGAGTTAAAGATGTATGTTTTTGTATTAATACAAGTACGTTTTCTTATAAGTTTAGAGTTTCAGTAGCTCGAGGAGGCGTCACTGCGTTCGGACAAATCCATATACGCTACACCACATCTACCAAGCAGATGCCTGACCAGCAGCGTAACCCAATGTGTTTAGTGAGGCCTTGAGAAAAAAAAAAGTGTTTAATTGCATGTTTTACTCATCTGTGTTTACCTTGTACAGTGCTGTTGAGCATGTTTTACATGAAAAGGTGCTATATAGATTGTTATTATTATTATTATTATTATTATCACTTTGAGCGTGGATTTGTTGGTTGGATTGGCTGGATGTGAATGATAAAAATGTTGTGACCAGTACAGTACGTTGTGTTTCTTCAAATGGGCTTTCTCCCAGTTTGCACTACAGTAAATGAGCACTCATTCAGTGTTGACAGTGACATTATGTCGGATTTTTTTGTTTTTTTTTGTTTCTAATCTAAATATGTGTGTGTGTTTTTTTGTGGTTTTGTGTGTGTGTGTGTGTGTGTTTTAATCATTGTAAAGCTGTTTCTGAGCATTTGTTTGTTAGTTGGTGTCAGGTTTGTTGAGTTTTTATTCTTTGTAAAGATCACTATTCCAAAGGTAGCCATACTATAGCTGTCAAAAAGTAAGATTTAATTTTTCAGTCTGAATGTTTAAAAAAAAAGAAGAAGAAATCAGGTAAAACAATAACATGTTTACGATCCCCCAACCCCTCCACTTTTATATTTATATGGTGTTTTGGGTTGGTTTTTTTTAGAATTGCAAACAACACCAAGAGAGACAGCGATGACAGTGGTGGAGGAGATGACGACAACAATGATAATGACTGGAGTTACGGCACCGAAAACAAGAAAGGTAATGCTTTCAGTTGAATGTTTTCCTACACTCAGAGAGTCATGCTTAAATGGGCAAAGATTACATTAAATGGAAAATTTTGCATAACTTTATTGCAGTTCAGTGTTCAGGGTTTGTGCACACCTTGAAAGAAAAATGTCTTGAAATTTTGAGGCTTTCTTTTTGAGAGTCATGAAAATTTTGACTATGCTGCTCATCAGTGATTCAGAGTGCTTGACCCCCGAAAACAGAGTATGGCTGCCTACATGGCGGGGTAAAAACGGTCATACACGTAAAAGTCCACTCGTGTCCGTACAAGTGAACATGGGAGTTGCAGCCCATGAGCGAAGAAGAAGATGAGTGCCTGAAAGTGCTTCAGAATCAGGGTGGTGCTGGATGGTTATATTTTGGACTGATCATTTTGCAAAGGCAGGCAGATGGCAAACTAGAAGAAATGTGAGTCAAGATATTTTTTAAATTCTGTGGAAAGCCCCAATTCTGCTGCAAACCAACTGCATGGCATGGGAGATAATTATTTGGAAGGACTTTCAGTGAGGTCTCTGTATTTGCAAGATGTGAGTGTTTCTGTCAACTTTGGACTTATTCTCTGCATTTGTCGTCTATGTCTTTCACTGTTAACACACATAGCCGCTCTTGGTGATGTTCAGTATTCATTTCAGTCTGCTACAGGTATTGTGTACGGATCTGTAAGACACAGGCTGCTGGTTTGGAAGTGCACTGTCACCGTCATCCATGTCTGTTCAGTGTTTCTTGTTACTTGATAACCATAGCAACTGTGGGAGAGCGCAAGGGCAAGTTGCCATCCCCCTGAATACAGTGGCTTGCTGAGCCCATGAAACAGCTCTGAAATGGCCGCTTTGAGGGGTCAACATTAGCTTTGTTTTGTTTTTTTCACTTGCAGTCAGGCAAGTCAGTGGAAAATTAACTTGCCTGGATAGCTTTTGTATTATCCGGGTTTCAGAAACTTAATGCAGCAGGCAGACATATCAGTATCGCTTATCTTAGTAAACTGTGTGTGTGTGTGTGTGTGTGTGTGTGCTGGTCATTCTCACATGGTGTTTATATGTGAGTAGAAGAGAATGGTTGGATGTGACAGACAGAATGATAGCGAGGAAAAGAAAGACTAAGAACGGGACACAGTTGCAGAGAGGCAGTGTGGTGCAGACAGCTGTTACGTAGACATGGAAACACATGCCATAAAATTTGGACTGTTAGCCACAACTTTTTCCCCAAACTTTGACCCCTGCTGCTAAAATAACGGTGTGGCTTGTTTATGGATTTTTCCCAAAGTTGCGGGTTTTCCAGTGATGCATTCAGGTCAAATTAAGTTGTTGCCATCAGTCTCCAGTCTATTTTTAGATTCACATTATGTTTCAAAACTGGTTTTGACTCTTCGTGAATTCACAGCGCACTGTAAAAGTGTGCTTTTGATATTTGTTTACGTTTTTTCCTCCAAATTTACACACGGCCTTTAAACACACGAAACATTCAGTTGATCGCCCTTGTTCAGACAACTTCCATCATGCTAAAAACACAATGCAGTGCTTACGATGCAGCTTTCAAGTTGAAGGCTATTGATCTGGCTGTTGAAAAGGGAAACCGAGCTGCTGCCTATGAACTTGGAGTAAATGAATCCATGATAAGATAAGATAAGAATAACTTTATTATCTCCAACTGGAGAAATTTGGTCAGGTGCATTATCACAACATAGACAAGTAAACAACATGGGGACCATAACTGTAAAAGTCAACAACAGCTTTTACGAATATTACGAAGATACAAATGTAAAAAATATCTTATACACCGTTTCATACATACATCCACACACTGCAGGTAATAACTAACTAGTATTCTTAAGGTAAAAACAGAAAGAATCAAGAAACATTATTTGAATATAATTATAAACATAGCCTACTATACTGCACATTGATTATAATAGACAGATGATGGTGATGATGATGGCAGTTTCTTTGTATCCGAAGATCACCGGGAAGGTCTAGTCTGGGTGAGGCAAGCCTTCTGATGGCTGTACAGGCCAATCTTGGATTTGCATTGTCGGGAACAGCTGGCACACGTGAAGGTTGGCTGGTCGCTGGAGGGGTGAACTTGAGATGATGCCTCCTTTCTCTGCTCGCGTTTTTCCCTGCCTGTCTGTGTCCTGACCTTTTCAAAATTCCTGACAGCTTTCCTGGTGGAAGTTTTCCAGGCAGATCTGTTTGCTGCCAGTGTCTCCCAGCTGTGGTGGTCAATTTCGCTACATGACATCTGCTGCTTCAGTTGGTCCTTGTAGCGTCTGCGTGGAGCTCCAACGCTGCGTTTACCTTCACGCAGTTCGCCGTAGAAGACGGCCTTTGGCATTCTGGAGTTGTCCATACGCGTGAGGGTGTGGGTTCGAATCCCGCTCTCGCCCTTTCTCCTAAGTTTGACTGGAAAATCAAACTGAGCGTCTAGTCTTTCGGATGAGACGATAAACCGAGGTCCCGTGTGCAGCATGCACTTGGCGCACTGAAAAAGAACCCATGGCAACGAGAGTGTTGTCCTCTGGCGAAATTACGTAAAATGAAGTCCACTTTCATAGGTACACAAATATGTAAGCATGCACTCAAGGCCTGACTAAGCGCGTTGGGTTATGCTGCTGGTCAGGCATCTGCTCAACAGATGTGGTGTAGCGTGTATGGATTTGTCCGAACGCAGTGACGCCTCCTTGAGAAAGTGAAACTGAAACTGAAACCATACGCGCTACATGACCTGCCCAGCGCAGCTGTCAAAGCATCAGCATTGACTCGATGCTTGGGAGATCAGCTTTCTCCAGGACTTCGATGTTGGTAGTATAGTCCTGCCAATTGATGCCCATGATGAAGCGTAGGCATCTCTGCTGGAAACGCTGCAGCAGCTTGATGTGTCTCCTGTAGAGGACCCAAGCTTCAGATCCATACAGTAGGGTACTGATGACAACTGCCCTGTAGACCTGGATTTTGGTCGAGAGTCTTAGGGAGTGGTTTTGCCAAACACGTTTCTGGAGACGACCAAATGAGCTGCTGGATTTGGACAGACGATAGTCCACATGCTTGGAGATTGTGGCATCGTTGGAGATGATGCTTCCAAGGTAAGTGAAATGTTCCACAGCATTCAGTTGGTGCCTGTCAATGTAGATCTTGGGTGGTGCGTAGGTGCCATGAAGGGGTGCCTGGTACATGACTTCGGTCTTCTTCAGACTAATGGTGAGGCCAAAAGCCCGGGCTGCATCAGGAAAGTGATTGACGACTAACTGCAGAGCTTCCTCAGTATGAGCGAGGAGAGCACAGTCGTCTGCAAACAGCAGCTCCAGGATCAGTTCCTCAGTGGTCTTGGTATGCGCAAGGAGACGACGGAGGTTGAAGATGCTGCCATCAGTTCTGAACCTGATGTAGATGCCTTCAAACAGATCTTCCTTGGCTTCCCTCAGCATCAGGCCAAAGAAGATTGCGAAGAGTGTGGGGGCCAGGATGCAGCCTTGCTTGACACCGTTTCCAATGGGGAATGGCTCTGAAAGTTCGCCTCCACACTTCACTTGGCCACGCTGATCTTCATGGAGTTGCTTGAGGACTGCAAGAAACTTTGGTGGGCATCCAAGCTTTGTCAGGACCTTCCAGAGCCCATCTCGGCTAACCGTATCAAAGGCCTTGGTCAGGTTGATGAAGGCTGCGTAAAGGCCCATGTTCTGCTCCCTGCACTTCTCCTGGCAGATAAGATAAGAATAAAGATACGTTACGGAAAACCGCAACCAGATAATCAGCACACACCCGCACCCACCCACCCCCCACCCACCCCACACATGCGGATTACTTGATTAAACAAGAGTAATAAACATATGTTCTCAAATAAAAGCATTTCTTATATTCGCTTTTAAAAACATTGCAATTAATTATTACATCGTAATTATTAACAGAAACAGGGGAGAACTTTCTTGCTGCAAAAAGTCAGCAAAGGCTTTGAATGTAGCAGGCAACAGAGAAGCCACCAGCTCCAGCCAGCAAGACTAGGATTTATCTGACAGTGAAAACGAGGTCAGGGTCAGCGATGCCATGGCAGAAGCTGCGCTTCTGTTCAGTTCCGACACTGAAGACGAAGCTTTCAGTGGCTTCAGTGGAAATGATGATGACCATGAATGAATAAATGTAACTACTGGTGATTGTTAGTGTGTGTGTCAGTGTGTGTGTTTCTGTATATCTTTGATGTAGCTGTATTTCTATTTTTGTGTTGCTTTGACACTGAATTTGTAACTGAAGTTGTGCTTTGTGCACATCTGACAAGTGCCTATGGCTGTCGAGTTTCTCACTTTTTGTAATTAATTTTCAGACGATTTTGCACAAGCTTTTTGTGTGCAACATTTGCGGCTTATAAACCAGTGTGGCTTGTGTATGTATAAGTTCCAGTTTTTAAAAAAATTCAGTGGATGCGGCTCATATAACGATGCACTGAATAGTCAAAATTTCATGGTAATTGTTCAAAAGAAAAAAGATTCACTCCTGTGTCTAGGATTGTACCAGTGTCCCCATGTTCAATGTGTGTTTTACACACCTAATCTGGACAGTGTGTTTGTGTGCCTATTTTCAAGTTAAACAAAACAACTAAAGAAGAATAGAACATTGGCGATTCCTGCACTTTTCTTGAGGTTGCAAATATCCATGTTTTGTCAGCTTCATCCCATACCTCACATCAAGGCCCCAACACATCAGCTGCAGTATGCGTTTTTGTTTCAATACCCTCTCACATCCCTGTATATATGTATGTGTGTATGTATGTATGTAAAAATAACATACACACACAGACACATATATGTCAATTTGTTGATCACTGTAAATGTTGCAGTTGTGTGAGGCTGTGGTAGGTATTGGGAGAAGGGGAAGGTGGAGAGTGGGTGAACATTGACCACCATGAGTTTGTGCAGGCTACTCTTGATGACTATTGATTTCTTTGATTGTGAATTATCACTGAGTACTCTTGATAATTGTTGATCTCTTTGTGAATTATCACTGAGTACTCTTGATGATTGTTGATTACTGTTACCATTAGTTGTATGAAATTGAAATTCTTTTCCTGTGATATTTCAGACCACCATTAGATCACATCCTTTGTATAGATGTGAGAGAGTGCATGTGTTGGCATGTGTCTGTATATGTGTGAGTTTGAATACATGCTGTCATACCAGCATACACTTGAACATCATTAGATTAGATATGGAATGCTTTTATACTAATGTCTTACATGCTTATTTCATGTTAAATGTTTTGGTGTTTGAACTTTGAGTGATTGTTTTGCTGGACCTGATATATTTTCTCTTTATGAGATATTAAACTTTTTCTTTTCTTATATTAGCTTACAAATCAGAATGAGTTAAATGCATGCACAACTGTATTGACTCACACTTAAGATACACATATGCATTCTAAGGAAAATAACAAATATCAGGTTTTTTGTTTTTTTGCAGTGAAAAAGAAGTATAAGAAAAAAGCAAAGCTTTCTTCTTTTACAGTGAAAAAGTTGAAGAAGGAGAAGGGAGCAAACTCACCACGAAACAGAAAGGCTGGTAGAGTGAAGAACGGTAAGTTGAAAATAAAATTTATTTGCGCACATACACAAATAAGCACACACGCACACACTAACAGCTGATGATGTAATGTCATTGATGTTATATTTTAGTATTTACAGGATGTTGATTGCACCATTCTAATTGAGTCTTTCTAAACACGCAAGCACGTATAAACACGCAAGTGCAGACACACACACACACACACACACACACACACACACACACACACACATTTACTCACTCACGTTTCACTCAAAGTGACAAGAAAAGATGTTAAAGAACACACAACCACATAAAGACACACACCTCCCTTCACATGTGCACATGGATACACACACTTAGTGACCAACATGCACAATGCTATACACACACTTAGTGACCAACATGCACAATGCTATACACACACTTAGTGACCAACATGCACACAATGTTATACATCCACACCATCCCCATTCCCATTCCTGCCCCCTCACCCCAGTCCCACTCAAGACCTCTTCTTAAAAAAATGTTTGTTTGTTTTTTAATATATATTTTTTTAAGGTGTACCAGCTGGCAGCTCCCATGCATCGTCCAATGGCCCGCATTCGTCTCAGGAGAGTGTGGAATCTGTGTCAGAGACAGCTGTGGTACCTAACTATGAGAACATGACCATAGGTAAGAGGATGATGTTTTTGATTTTTTTCATGTTCATGTGGCCAACTATGATAATAGAATGTCTTTATTACCAAGTGTACCGGGGTCACAAGGAATTTTTTTGGGGGAATAATACATAAAAAGGTGCAAACATAAATCGAAAATCATACACAAACAGATACAGTAGAATTTAGGATACATACATGTGCGTATCAGTACAGGAACTTGTGCACACTCACACATGCACACACGCACACACACACACACACACACACACAGACACACGTTTGAACAGAAGCTGCATATTACATGTGGATGGGACTGGTGGTAAGAGGAATGATTGAACAACAATAAAGAGTGGTAACTCTCCATTTACAAGGTACACAACTGTCCATGCTGCTTATGCTACTGATTCATCTAGCTCACTGGTAAATTGTTAGTATATTCTGTGTAGCATATTCAGGATTAAAAGGTTATTCCAGTCTTTAATGAAAAGCTAATTTGTGTTTGAACATTTCTTCTGTCATTGCTGCTGTGTGTACATGTCAAATGATCGGAAAAGGACTTTTTTGAGGAAGAGTCTGGGATTGTTCCAGTGTATCTTTTATTTACCTGTGTGCTTTCAGTCTGAGGGTCCCGGGTTCGAATCAGGTGACGGCGCCTGGTGGGTAAAGGGTGGAGATTTTTATGATCTCCCAGGTCAACACATGTGCAGACCTGCTAGTGCCTGAACCCCCTTCGTGTGTATATTGCAAGCAGAAGATCAAATACGCACGTTAAAGATCCAGTAATCCATGTCAGCGTTCGGTGGGTTATGGAAACAAGAACATACCCAGCATGCACCCCCCCGAAAGCGGAGTATGGCTGCCTACATGGCGGGGTAAAAGCGGTCATACATGTAAAAGCCCACTCGTGTGCATACAAGTGAACGTGGGAGTTGCAGCCCACGAACGAAGAAGAAGAAGAAGAAGATTTACCTGTGTGCTAGCTGATTTGGTAGCATAAGCAGCATTGACTTGAAGTTGTGTACCTTGTAATGGAGAGAGTTACCACTCTTTATTGTCATTGGTAAGAGGGTTGTTGTTTATTTTTTCTTGTTAATATGCCCATCTACGAAAACATTACTATTGGTAAGAAGAGGGAAGAGGGTTGTTCTTTGTTTTTGTTTTTCTTGTTCATGTTGGACAGGGTTTGATCGTTAAAGCAATATG
The DNA here is from genome assembly GCF_041734735.1 of Babylonia areolata. Taxonomy (NCBI): domain Eukaryota; kingdom Metazoa; phylum Mollusca; class Gastropoda; order Neogastropoda; family Buccinidae; genus Babylonia; species Babylonia areolata. Next base: position 9,474,371 of record NC_134890.1, read on the forward strand.
ATATTAGACAAGAAAAAGAAAAAGAGACATTGGTAAAACCATGCAGTTGTTTTCTGCTCCAGCAATAGAGATAGTTTGTCAATGTTCTTTCTTTGTTTTTGTTTTTCATGCTAATGTTGAACAAGTCCAATAGTTTATGTGACATGAATTATTGATAAAAGAGAGTGAGAGAGAGAGAGAGAGAGAGCGACGTTGGTAAAACCATGTAGTGTGTTTCTTCTACTAGTACCGAAATACTAGCAATGGAGATCATTTGTCAGTTTTCTTTGCTTGTGTGTGTGTGTGTGTGTGTGTGTGTGTTAACTTTGGATAGGGCTTGATAGTTTATGTAGTATGAAAATTAAAAGAGAGAGAGAGACATTGGTAAGACTGCTAAAACCACTCAGCGTCTTTTCTGAGTAATGGAAATAACTCATCAGCTGTGTCACAGCAGGCATGTGCAGGGTGGCTTTCCTGACACTGTGTGTAAAGTGTGTGTTGTCAGTAATTGATGGGAGTACGTTACCGGCATTATCAAGTGTGTATGAATTTGTGTAAGATTATTTAAATTTTTTTGAGAGTGTTGATAGAAAAAACAACCGAATAAAGAAATAAGAAAATACTGTTATAAATACTTCAATAATGCAGCATGATGGTGTACAGTTATCTTGAGTGATGGATTACAAGTCTGATTTTTTTTTCTCAATTTTTTTGGGGGATAGATTATTTCCTCATGATACAACACGGCAAACTGTGTTAGCAGTGAAAGGCTTAATGGACTACGTTATTTTCAGTGTCACTATGTTCACACTTACACACAAACAGCAGCATCAAGAGCAACAACAGCAAGCGCACAGAAGAGGAACAACAAAGTCAATCTCGGCAACACTCAGAACACCATTTGCCTTCCGCCTTTTCCCTTCGTAAGAAAAACAGCCTTGCCTGGGTTTCGTGCCCAAAATTAATACAATTTCTTTGTGTTTCAGAGGACCGAAAAGCACTGCTTTTGAATGTAAGTACTTTGTGTGTGTGTGTGTGTGTGTGTGTGTGTCTACATGGGAGTGATGGTGGAGGAGGCATTGGGAACAGAAATGTGTGGAGTGTGTGTGTTTCCAAGGTGGATACGCTGTTTTGAAATATGACTTGTTGTCACACCTCCATACCTGTCCAGGTATCGGAACGTAATGCCACACAACAAATCACGGTTTCACGTGTTGTGATATGACAAAGAGAGGAGGGGATAGCAGGGCAAAAGTATTGAGTGATATTGGGGCCTCTAGTGATGTAGTCTGGCCTTAAAACCCACCTCTTCCCAAGATAGCCTCCTTTCCCTGCCTCTTCCTTGTTTTCAGTTTCTCCAATTTTAGAGTTATGCATGCATGTGAATGACTGGTGCGTAAGTGCTTTGATTTGTCGCTGCACAAAATTCAGTGCTATATAAATATCATCATTATTATTATTATAGGGGCAAGACTTAGAAGGAAATCAAATTAAGCATAAATGATATGTTTCTCCAGTAAACAAAATGTTTCTCATGTAATCAAAAAAGTTTGTGATTGTGGCAAAGCCCAGGTTGTTCATACAAATGTTTTCATTTGGGTTTGGTTTGGGTATTGTGAATTATATTTCAGCTGATTTTTATTTTCGGTTTAGATTACTGTTTATGAATAACAGAAGATAGAATGACTTGTCTTTGGTGATGGTATGTTTTTTTCTTGTGGTAAGGCAGTATTTTTTGTTTTTGTTTGATATTACAGTGAAAGCCCTGTTAAGTATGTTTTCAGACATTAGTCTGCCCCAGTTGTCATTAAAAGTAACACCCCCCCCCCGCCCCCCCACACACACACATACACACACACATGCACCCTTCCTCCATCCCAGTTTTCCCATCTCTCAGTCATGCAGAGACTGATCAGCATGAAAAATACTTGGGCCAGTGTCAGGTTTGTTAAACATTGAAAAACACTGTTGAGAGGAGAGGTGCAGACGGCAAGGCATTCTGTGTGTTTCAGACATGCGGGGTGATATCAGAGCACACAGGGAAGATGTGCACGCGCTCTGTGAGGTGCCCTCAGCACACTGACGAACAGAGGCGACAGGTGCGACATCTACTGCTGAGGCAGAGGTATGGACTTGTACATTTCTTCGTGTGTGTGTGTGTGTGTGTGTGTGTGTGTGTGCAGGACTAGAAATTCACAGGTAACTTGTAATTCTCACCTGTTCAGCTGCATATACATCCTCACATGCTCGGAACAGTTTCAGCCTGAAACATTTGGTTTTGTTTTCCATGGATGTGTAAGTAATCTCATCACATGAGAGCATGGCTTGGAAATGTCACTTTCGATTCAGCTGCATTATCAATGTTTATGTCTCGTATTGTATGTGCAGAATCAACAAACCCTTCCCTTGTTTATCAGTGCTATAGTACTCTCTGAACTTTATGTAAATGTTTCGCACGAACCTTGGTTAGGCTGTCAAGGCCTGACCAGAATGTAGGGTTTATACAAAAGTCAGGCTTTGGTCCTATCTTTCTCTTATTAATGTCAGGCATTTGGTCCTGTCTTTTTCTTTTTAATGATAGGCATTTGGTCCTCTTTCTTATTAATGTCAGGCATTTGGTCCTGTCTTTTTCTTATTAATGTCAGGCATTTGGTCTTATATTTTTCTTATTGTCAGGCATTTGGTCCTATATTTTTCTTATTAATGTAAGGCATTTGGTCCTATATTTTTCTTATTAATGTCAGGCATTTGGCCCTGTCTTTTTCTTATTAATGTCAGGCATTTGGTCCTATCTTTTTCTTATTAATGTCAGGCATTTGGCCCTGTCTTTTTCTTATTAATGTCAGGCATTTGGTCCTATCTTTTTCTTATTAATGTCAGGCATTTGGTCCTATCTTTTTCTTATTAATGTCAGGCATTTGGTCCTATATTTTTCTTATTAATGTCAGGCATTTGGGCCTATATTTTTCTTATTAATGTAAGGCATTTGGTCCTGTCTTTTTCTTATTAATGTCAGGCATTTGGTCCTATCTTTCTCTTATTAATGTCAGGCATTTGGTCCTGTCTTTTTGTTGTTAATGTCAGGCATTTGGTCCTATCTTTTTTTAATGTAAGGCATATGGTCCTATATTTTTCTTATTAATGTCAGGCATTTGGTCCTATCTTTTTCTTAGTGTAAGGCATTTGGTCCTATATTTTTCTAATTAATGTCAGGCATTTGGTCCTGTCTTTTTCTTATTAATGTCAGGCATTTGGTCCTATCTCTTTCTTATTAATGTCAGGCATTTGGTCCTATAATTTTTCTTATTAATGTCAGGCATTTGGTCCTATCTTTTTCTTATTAATGTCAGGCATTTGGTCCTATCTTTTTCTTAATGTAAGGCATTTGGTCCTATATTTTTCTTATTAATGTTAGGCATTTGGTCCTGTCTTTTTCTTATTAATGTCAGGCATTGGTTCTGTCTTTTTCTTATTAATGTCAGGCATTTGGTCCTATCTCTTATTAATGTCAGGCATTTGGTCCTATCTTTTTCTTAATGTAAGGCATTTGGTCCTATATTTTTCTTATTAATGTCAGGCATTTGGTCCTGTCTTTTTCTTATTAATGTCAGGCATTTGGTCCTGTCTTTTTCTTATTAATGTCAGGCATTTAGTCCTATCTCTTTCTTATTAATGTCAGGCATTTGGTCCTATCTTTTTCTTAATGTAAGGCATTTGGTCCTATATTTTTCTTATTAATGTCAGGCATTTGGTCCTATCTTTTTCTTATTAATGTCAGGCATTTGGTCCTGTCTTTTTCTTATTAATGTCAGGCATTTGGTCCTATCTTTTTCTTATTAATGTCAGGCATTTGGTCCTATCTCTTTCTTATTAATGTCAGGCATTTGGTCCTATCTTTTTCTTAATGTAAGGCATTTGGTCCTATCTTTTTCTTATTAATGTCAGGCATTTGGTCCTGTCTTTTTCTTATTATTGTCAGGCATTTGGTCCTATCTTTTTCTTATTAATGTCAGGCATTTGGTCCTATATTTTTCTTATTAATGTCAGGCATTTGGTCCTATCTTTTTCTTATTAATGTCAGGCATTTGGTTCTGTCTTTTTCTTATTAATGTCAGGTGTTTGGTCCTATCTTTTTCTTATTAATGTCAGGCATTTGGTCCTATCTTTTTCTTATTAATGTCAGGCATTTGGTTCTGTCTTTTTCTTATTAATGTCAGGTGTTTGGTCCTATCTTTTTCTTATTAATGTCAGGCGTTTGGTCCTATCTTTTTCTTATTAATGTCAGGTGTTTTGTCCTATCTTTTTCTTATTATTGTAAGGCGTTTGGTCCTGTCTTTTTCTTATTAATTTGATACAGCAGATGTGTACATGGATGTCTGCACACCTTGACACCTTCAAACTGAAACCCTTCACACAGCAATGCCCTAATGATTCCTTCTTGTTTTTTTGTTTTTTTATGGGACCAATGCTGGCAAAGGTCCTCTTAGATGAGAAAAGTATGCTCTTCAACCGCAATTATAGAAATTAATAGTACCAATCAGAAAATTCTTCTTCTTCTTCTGCGTTCGATGTTTTGGCTGCGTCAGACGGTCACCCCTGTCGCCACGATGTAACCCACGGTCTTCTCCAGGTCGTGGCGGTCTCCCCAAAGCTGCGCCTGTAGCTCCGTGCCCCCTGGCCAGGTTTGACGCCGTAGAGCTTCATGGGTTGGGCAGTGTTGGAGGATGTGTTCAGGGGTCTGGGGTCCAGTGCCACATGGACACTCATCATACGGTGAAGGTGACTCAGTAGTCGGCAGTGGCCAGTTCTCAGTCTGAAGAGGACTGTCTGCTGGTGTCTCTGGAGCTGGTGGATTGGATCGACACCACTGTTTGCACCCAGCCTTCTCTTCCACTGGTTCTGGTAACGGTTGTGGATGATGGTCCTGGCCTCTCTGTAGGTCACGGGGTGGCTGAACTGCTTCATTTTGCTGCCTGCCTTGGAGAGAGCATCGGCCTTTTCGTTCCCCGTGACCCCACAGTGAGAGGGAACCCACTGAACAGTGACAGTCGACCGTTTTGAAAGGTCATGAAGGGCTGCTTTGATGTTTGTCAGCTGCTGTTCGTTTCTGGTTGACTGGAGTCCCTGCAGGAGAGATCTGCAGTCAGTGAAGAAGGCTATCTTTGGTGGTGGGTTGACTGACGTCCTGAGGCCTTGTGCAGCATGGAGTAGTGCTGCTGTCTCCGCTCTGTAGTTCGAGGAGATTCTTCCTGTGGGGAAGGCTCCAGGGGTCAGTCTTCCATCTGTGTGCCTGATGAAGATGCCTGCTCCTCCATTCTTCACCGCTCCCTCCGAGGATCCATCTGTGAAGACGTGCGTCCATTCGCTGGGGTTGTACCGAGTCTCAATCATCTCCAATGTCAGAGCTTTCAGCAGGGGAGGGGCTTGGCAGTCCTTTTGGTCGATGCCAGGGACTTTTGTGATGATTGAGACTCCTTCCAGTTGGTCGGCCGGTTCCTCGAAGTCGGGGAGTGTTTCCATCTCGGCAGGGGACGAGGGCAGCAGGTCTTCATGTTGGCGGTGCAGGGCCTTGGAGAGGTGGTTGAAGCTGGTCCGCTTCAGTCTGTTCTTTGTTGGGTGCTTCAGTTTTTCGTGCATTGGGTGAGTTGGCATGCGCAGGAGCTTCTCGCTGTGGATGAAGACTTTTTCCTCTCGTCTATCTTCGAGTGGGTGGAGGCCTGTGTGTTTCTCCATCGCCTGAACTGGAGTCGTCTTTATCCCGCCAGTGATCAGCCGTAGGCCTGCGTTCTGAACTTTGCTCAGGCGGCTTGTGTTGGTTGCTGATGCCGTGGCCCAGGCAGTGCTGCCATACTCCAGGGTTGGCCTGACAGTTCCAGTGTACACCCTCTGCAGTATGCTGCTGTTGGCACCCCAAGAGGTCCCGGCGAGTTTTTTCAGGATGGCCAGTTTTCTGGTTGCTCGTCTCTCGATGTCCTTGAGATGGGGGTTCCATGTCAATCGCTTGTCGAGCTTCACACCCAGGTACATTGGCGTGTCATCCTGTTTCAACTGCTTTCCGTTCAGTTTGAGGTGGGAGGTTTCTGACATCGGTGACAGCGAGAAGATTGCTGAGACTGTCTTGGTGGTGTTGATGTCTACTCCCCAGGCAGAGGCCCATGTTCCCACGTGGTTGAGTGCTTCCTGCATTCTGTGGCTGGCGGACGTGAGGTATTCCGCAGCACTCCAGGCAGCAAAGTCATCAGCGTGGAGGGCTCTGGAGACATGCTTGGAGATCTTCTCAGCGATGTCGTCGATGAAGATGAGGAAAAGTGTAGGGGAAATGACTCCTCCTTGCGGCACACCTTGCTGTAGAGTGACCCGATGGCTGGTTTTTCCGTCGAGTTTTACCCTTGCCCTGCGGTGTTGGAGGAAATCCTGGATCCAGCGGTACATCTTCCCTTCCACTTTCTTGTTGAGGAGCTTCAGGAGAAGTCCTGCCTTCCAGACCTTGTCGAAGGCCTTGGTTAGGTCCACGAAGACTGCAAGCACCTTCTTCTTTTCTTGAAAGGCAGTCTCTATCTCCTGTGCAAGGTACACCAGCTGGTCTTCGGTGCTGCGGTTTTTCCTGTAGGCTGATTGGGTATTGCAATCAGAAAATAACTGTAACCGAAAAAAAAATTCTATAGTTGACGTTTCTTTTACATTTCTTAATGTTTGATATTTTTTTAAACTTTAACTTTGTGAGAGAGAGAAAACAGAGAGGGAGAGAGATATACAAAGAAGACAAAACATTTTGGGGGAATTCCCTGTTATCATGCATGCTTAGTATCAAACAAAAGAAATACATGTAATGTAGCACATGTAACGTCATTACTATGCTGGAGAGTTTTCTTCCTTTCATTGGCTGATAGTGATAGTTAACATCAGCAGTTACATTCACTGACTAATTGTAATTGTTACTGTAAATAGTTACATCAGTCTCTTCAGTTCTGCCTACAGACCTTCCAGACTAATTGATTGTAGATGGCAAGAATGGAATGCTCATGTGCAAGAAAGTGATAGATTTCATTTGTATTATCAGATCAACTCTTTACATTGTGTCCCAACGTATTTATCCATGAATTTGGCAAAACATTTAAAGTATGTCATGACAAGATTTAGGTTTGGGTTTTCAGATATTGCAATTCATCATTTTCGATACACACAGCATAGTGATCATGATCTTATTTGTCCATTGTGCACAAATGCAGAAGAAAACGAATTACATTTCATGTTTTGTTGTCCAAAGTTATGTGAACTAAGGTATAATTTCATACCCCAGAAATATTACTCTCAGCCTTCTATGTTTAAACTAGTTTTGCTTATGACGTCACGTCGTGAAGAAGAAGTCAGACAGTTTGCAACTTATCTACACAAAGCATTCAAAATCCGGTCATTTAGTTGTTCCTGATTATCAGTGTAGGTATTGTTTTGTTTTATTGTATCATATACTGTATGTCATGCTTTCGAAATAAGTTTACACACCACCCCTTCATAAGGGGCTAAGGCCTTTTTGAATAAACCATCCGAATCCGAATCCGAATGCCTACAGACCTCCTGACAATGGTTGTTACATAAGTCTTATTAGTTAATTTCATTACAGCATGATACTTCTTCTGTGTTTGTGGGCTTCAGCTCACAGATTTTCACGTATCTGTTACTGTACTTGTATGACTTTTTTGTTCAAAGGTTTACAGGTGGAAATGTCCTAATGAAATTTGTATTTTGGGAATTTACAACTTGAGAATCAATGAGCAGGCTTTTGCAAGTGATTATTATTCTTGCAGGAAATAATTTTCATTCATATTTGGTAGAGATAGAGAGACCATTCCACTTGTTCTTCTGAGAGTTATGCGGGTTAATATGGTGTTTGAGTACTAACTGTCTCAACAGAAATTGTTTAAGAATAAAAGAAATATAAAAAAACGTAACAAAGATCATGTTATACTTATTTCAATAATAACTATCTGTACAAGAATTTTAATGTGATTTGATACTTATTTTATTTCCATGATAACTGTCTTTACAAAAATTGTATTAAAAAAAAAAAAAGAAAAAGAAAAAAAAAAAACATAAATGAAAGTTACTCTTATGTCCTCTTGCCGGTGTCACTGTGTAACAGTAGTTATGTTAAGAGAATCGTTTTCAGCCGGCAGCAGCCGCAGACGACAGAGCGGGAAGACGCGCTTATTGACATTGACACGTGTGATGACACGGAGACACAGTCGCTGAGGGAGTCCCTTCAGTGGGAGGCCTCCTCCAACTCCTCACCTGCCGATTCCACTTCCACCAATAACAGTGAGCGATGGACGATTTTTTTGGGGGGGGGGGGGGGGGGGGGGGGGGGGGCGCGCGCATGGGGGTGTGGGGAATGGGGGTGCATGTCTCTTGTCCATTAATGATAAGTTTCTCTTTTTTTGTTCAGATTTTTTTAGTTTGGTGTGAGCTGGTGCGATTTGGTTTAGTTTCTGTGCTGTCTGTGTGTCTATCACTTTCACTTTGGAAAAAAAAAAGGGGGGGGGGGAGTGGGGGGGAGAAGGAAGACAGACATTTCTGACTGATTCTTTGGGGGCAAAAAATGAAGGAATGCTTTGGAGAGAAAAAAAGAGGAAAAAAAGGCACATGAGCGGGATCGAACCATGTATGTTCAGTTCTGAAGCAAGCTGACTAATCCCCACTGCTGCAATGCATCTGATGTCATTTTGCCAAAATTCAATATTTAAGGCAATGTTTTTTTTCTTCTTCGTGCAATAAATAAACGTCATTGTATTGGACTCAGTAACACAGTTTAAAGCATGCTTAGTGTGTGTTTTTATTATATCTTGGTTATTCCTTTTATTTCGGCGGCAAAGATGTTTCCATCACTTCAAGCACGTCGCAACACATGGTAAATCTCTAGATCTGCACAAACTAGTCTATAACCAGCTGAAAGAAATTATCGATTCAGTTTTTCTTATGTTCATTCCATTTAATTCAGTGTTCACTTCAGAATATGTATATGCAGTAAACATGTTGATGGTTTAGTTAGTATCACAGTATGTGTTCTGTCCAGAATTTGTATTTCTTTCCTTTTAGTTGTGAATGAGAAAAACGATGTCATGCTGATTCTTACCAAACACAACCTACCTTCTAGCAGCTCAGTGGGAAGCAGTTTTTAGAATTTTAGAATGAATCTCAACGAAATAAACCGTTCATGATATGGAAATACGGCTTAATTCAGGAAACTTACAACCTATTATTAGTATGACTGTGAGAAATTTGGTATTGGCAGACAAAGTATTTCCAGAGAAAATGACAATGTTAAAGTTTACCACACACACACACACACACACACACACACACACACACACACACAGACAATCAAACACCGGGTTATAACGTAGACTCACTCTGTTTACACAAGTAAGTCAAAAATCAGTCTCAAGAGACATTTATTTTGCCAATCATTCCATTAGCTATGTTTCATTTACTTTGGAGCTCTGTGTGCGGATGGCTATGAGCGTGCTGAAATTGTATGCATTGATTCATTAGTATCATTACTTCTTTAAATTCTTATCAATACATACTTTGTGAAGTACATGACGCAGGTGGGGAGGAGATGTGGGTTTAGGTGGATGAGGGAGGGGTGGGAATCAGGTGCTAACTGAAAACTGTTGTAAAAATAACAAAATGATTTAGGTCTTGATACTTTCAGTGCCTTTCCTTGCACTTTTTCCATTTCTAATGCCACGTAAATGGAGAAAAATAAACAGCAAAAAAAAAACCTAACAACAACAACAACAAAAAAACCCAATTACTTTACCTCTAAATTCCAAAGTTGAAAATTTGGAATCACTAGTTGCTGTGAAAATTATTGTGTGTGCGAATGTGTGTGTGTGTTTTGGGTTGGGTTTTTTTTTTTCCTGTTTTATTCTGTTCCAGTTTTTCTTCTTTACTTTATTATTTTATTGCAAATTTTAAAAAAGTTTATAAAAAATAATAAATGAAATATGACAGCTACTGTTTTGTAAGGATAGGGTTGATGGGTTCATATGTTTTCAAGTTGTGCTTCCTTTTGAGAATGAGTGGAGGAGAAATAAGATAAGATATCGTTGTTGTGGCTTGCCATCATTTTCTCTTGCATTTTTGGGTTGGTTTGAACGTTCATGTTCCCCCTTCTATTTATCTGTTTATTTATTTTTGTTGTTGTTGTTGATTTTCATTTGTTCATTTTTGTTGCCTTCTTTTGGAAGTGACTGGTTGATTTACATTCTGACAGAGTGTGCACAACTTCTCACCTTGTTCTGGATTGTTCCGTGTGCAGATCGTAATGAAAAAGCAGATAGAGTTTCCTGCTTGAAAGCGGCAAAATGTTAATACGTAAGTGTGGGTAGACCTGACTCTTTCTTGGGAACCAGAGGCTGTACAGAAACTTTGCTGCAGTGTGACTGGATCAGGCTGAGAAATGTGGCAATGCTTGCCTCCAGTCTTTGATGATTGTGTAGTGGATGTGGTTTTGTTGTTGTTATTTTTTTGTTTTTTTTTACCAAGCCTGCAGGGCTTCTGATATATATATATATGTATATATATATATATTTTTTTAATTGGGGTGGTTCCAGGGTCTTTCTTACCATAATTTAGGGGGTCCCAGACTGCCTTTCGAGGGTCACTCAGACAATAGTAAGTTTATATAGCGCCTAATCAAATGATTTTGCTCTAAGTAGTTCAAACTAAGGAAGCAAACATGACGAATTATGACAAGACACGGCATCAAAAGTACATACTAAACTCAGCGTCCATAGTAAACACCCCAAAACCAGTCGTGTACATCACAACGCCCAAACAGTGCCAAACCCAACTGCAACACCCAAAAATCGGTCCCCCTCTTCCTCTCTTCCGTACAGACAACACCTCAACAACACACGCAGGTTGCATTAATCAAATCTGCTTTGTTACTCAAAAGGCAAACTGATGCTCCCATTCAAGATTTTCACACTTTGTATGTGTTCATTCTAGAATTTTTTTTATAACATCCTAGGAACCCTGTCATTGAACTTGCAGTGTGGGAAGAGACTGATTAAGAGGTCTTGGCGGGAGGGGGTGGATGAGATAAGTGTATGTATTGAGGGAGGGTGTGATCAATGCAGTTTTAGTAATGCAACAACAGAAACATCACTTGTTACCAATGTAAATTAAACAAAGATGTGCCAGTGCTGCAGAGTTCATAATGATTTTGTAACCTGATGGTTTCCATATAAAACCATGTCCATGCAAATTAAAGAAAGTATATTAGTTATATTAGTTATCAGTTGTATGACAATTTTATGATATTGATATAATCCAATCCAAAGATATATATATATATTTTTTTTTTTTTTACTAAGTGTGGACGGCAACACACCATTTGTGAAGTTTCATTGATTGATTGATTGATATGGATACTTATATAGCGCCTATCCTCGGTTGGAGACCAAGCTCTAAGCGCTTTACAAACATGGGGTCATTTGCACAAAAGTCTGCCTACCTGGGTAGAGCCAACTGACGGCTGCCACTGGGCACTCATCATACGTTTCCTGTATCATTCAGTCAGATTTCAGGCAGGCACACATATGCACTCAGACAGACATATAACATTTTACATGTATGACCATTTTGTTTATTTATCCTGCCATATAGGCAGTCATACTCCATTTTCAGGGGTGTGCATGCTTGGTATGTTTATGTTTCCATAACCCACCCGCTGGCATGGATTACAGGATCTTTAATGTGCGTATTTGATCTTCTGCATGCGTATACACATGAAGGGTGTTCAGGCACTAACAGGTCTGCACATATGTTGACCTGGGATATCGGAAAATCTCCTCCCTTTACCCACCTGGTGCCATCACCGAGATTCGAACCCGGGACCGTCAGATTGAAAGTCCAGCGCTTTAACCATTCGGCTGTTGTGCCCGTCATGGTGTTGCATCCAGTGTTTCTCCTTCTGTTGCTTTGTTGTTTTTTCCTTCTTAAATATTCCTTTCTCTTCTACATAAGAATAGACCTGTTAAAAAAAAAAAAAAAAAAAGGGGAAAAGAAAAAAAAAATCACTGGCAGGTGTCTGGTTTTCAGTTGGCCCATTTATGCATTTTTGCTTCTGGGTTATTTGGGGCTTCCTAGGTAGTTTTTGTTATATTTTTTTGATTGTGTGACTATTCTGTTGTAGAGGTTTGTTATTCAAGCATTCCATGAAACGTCACACAATTTGACATGCAGTCATTAACATGCTTTTTTCCCCTCTGTGTGTGTGTGTGTATTTGTGTGTGTGTTTCTGTTGATGTAAGATGCAAACAAATAAAACCCTGAATGATAAACAAAAAATTAGTAAATAAAGGATCTTTACTTCGTCTTTGTTACACAAGCATTACCTCAGTGCATGTGCTTGATGAGTCTGATTGGCATTAGGAGTGGGTGGTGGGGATTTCACTTCTGTTGTTTTTTTGTTGTTGTTGTTATTGTTGATACGACAGGTGTAGTATAGCATAGATGACATCTCCGTGAAACTGAAGCTCTAAAACAGTCACTGTAGCTCTCTCTGATTTCACAGGCACAACCAGTTCGCACAAGCGTCCACTGAAGAGCTCCAAGCACAGCAGCAGCAGCAGCAGCAAAGGCAAGAAACCGAAGTCGTCCTCAAAGCCAAGCTCCTCGTCCTCGAGCAAAGACTCGGCCTCCACCAGTCTCTACGATTTCCCCAGCTGAAGACCCACCCCCTAGCATTGTTATGTTTAGTGTGAATGGTGTGAGTTGTATGCCACTGAGAAAAGTGAGGGAAGGGGTGTAGTGGAGGAGTGTGAATGCACAGGTCCCCGATTGGATGTGTGTGCCACTGTGTGTGTGTGTGTTTTTATTGTTTGACTGTAGTTGTGAAGTGATTTCGGAGAGCATCTAACCTGTATGTGTATGTGACAGTGTATGTGTATGTGACAGTGTAGGTATGTGTGTGATTGTGGAGTTACGTATGTGACTGGAGGTGCGTATGCAACATGACTGTGGAGGTGTGAATGTGACTGTGGGGTATTTGTGTTACTGTGGAAGTGAATATGTGTGTGACTGTGGAAGTGAATATGTGTGTGACTGTGGAAGTGAATATATATGCGACTGTAGAGGTGTGTTTGTGATTGTGGAGGTGTGTATGTGAATGTAGAGGAGTGTATGTGACTGCAGAGTATGTGTGTGACTGGTGTATGTGACGGTGGAGGTGTGTATGTGACTGTGGAGTGTGTGTATGTGTAACTGTGGAAGTGAATATATTTTTGACTGTAGATATACAGATATATGACTGGAGGTATGTATGTGACTGTGGAGGTGTGTATATGTGACTGGAGGTGTGTATGTGACTGAAAGTGTGTACTTGACTAAAGGTGTGTATATGACTGTGGAGGTTAACATTGTGTGGGTATATATGTGACTGGAGGTGTGTATGTGACTTTAAAGGTGTGTGTGACTGTTGAGGTAGGTATGTTACTGTGGAGGTATGTGTGTGACTGTTGAGGTGTGTTTGAGACTGGAGGTGTGTATTTGACTGTGTATGAGACTGTGGAGATGTGTATGTGACTGTGGGAGTGTGTACATGACTGGAGCCTATATATATGACAGCAGGCGATGTGTATGCGAGTTTGGAGGTTTGTATTTGACTGTGGAGGTGTGTATGTGACTGTGAAAATGATGTGATTTGAGTATGTTGGTAAATTTTGGGTGTACGTGTGTCTGTGTGAAACCTTGATACTTGAATTCTTGTGTAGTTGTTCTTGGTTGATTTTGTGTGGTTTTTTGGTGTGTGGTTTTTTTTTTTGTAACCTTATATTTTTTTCTTTGTAAATTGGTTGTTTGACTGCGAAATGTACTTTCCTACAGTGTGTTCATATTTCAGCTGGGTATCTTTGTTTCTAGTCATGTGATTGTGTGACTGTGAATATGAAAAGCTGGTGGTTTGATCCTGTAACAGAGAAGAAGATATGCCTACTGCTATGATCTTTCCATAGCATGCACAAAGCTATGAGTGCTCTTAAATCCATATTCTCTTAATATTTGAGGGGCATCATTGGTAACCTCATTTTTTACTTCACGGAAGGAAGGAAAGCCTGTATACGTGTGTGGTTTTGTAGGAAGAATCTTCAACATTGTCAAAGGGCTTGCGCCCCTCCCCCAAAGCAGACACCCTAGCCAGATGGCTGATTACATGAGCAGCAAATTTGGGGTTGGTTACTGAGGGTAATAAGGGATTATTGACAAGCTACTGTGGGTAATGGGCGATTTAGGATAGGTTACTGAACTTACCAAGGGTAAGAGGGGATTATAGATAAGCTGCTTGGGTTTTAGGGGATTTGGGATAAGCCATTAGGATTAATAGGGGATTGTAGATAAGCTACTGGTTGTAATAGGGAATTTAGGAAAGGTTGCTGGTGGTAGTAGGGGATTTGGGATCGGTTACTGGGGTAATAGTGGATTTGGGATCGGTTACAATGTGTAATAGGGGATTATGGATAAGCTCCTGGGGGTAATAGGGGCTTTGGAATAAGCTATTGGGTTTTTAGAACATTTTGGATAAGCTACTGGGGGTAATAGGGGATAATCACTAATTTAATGATAAGCTGCTGGGCAGTAATAGGAGATTTTGGGATAAGCTGCTGACAGTAACAGGGGATTTGGGATACGTTACTGGGGCCAGTAGGTATTTTGATAGGTTACTTGAGTAATTGGGGATTTGGGATTAGTTACTGGAGTTAATGCCTCAAGCAGTGAAGAAGATTAGGTGGGCAGCAAAAGTAGAGAAAATCACACAGACCTGCTTTCCATTTTATAAACTGCATTATCTTCAGCTGAGACATCCTTGAGAAGTTTTATGGGTTTTTGACATTTGTACTCCTGATCGGTGAGAGAATGTGATGAAGGAACCAAGCACTGGCTCTGTGATCATTGGGCAGTCCAAGAACATTTTACAACTTAGAAGTGATGAAATTATGTTGCATAATGATTAAGCAAACATCAAACATTAGCATATCAGATCTCATCTGTTAAAAAAAAAAAGAAAAAAAAGAGAAGATAATTCTTTAAACTAAAAAAGAAGAAGAAGAAGAAGCAAACCAAAAAGCAAATTAAAACAATTAAAAACAAAACTAAAAACAACAACAAACCAGAAACAATGAAATGGGGGATGAGAAAATATTGTGAACTTCATTTACATTCCCTTTGGTTTCACCACTCCTAAGGAACTTGGTATTTTGAGCTCATTAAGATCATGATTAAGCTGTGCAGTAAATTGCAACAGCTATGCATCAACAATACATTTGTAGCTTCAGTATATATGTGTGTGTTTTGGCTCTGCAAACAAAATGGTGCATTCCTAATGGTCATGATTACACAGCCAGGGTCCAGACCTTTGAGTCTAGACTGGAAACAAAAGTGACAGGAAACAGTATGCATTGATGAGAGGTAGAAGCAGAAACTTTACCGACATCCCTGAACTTGATGATGATGTTGAATGATACGGACACAGTAGAGTTTTGTGTGAGAGTTCATGCCCTCATTTGAATGCGCTGTTCGTTTGCATCACATTATAGTGTTACAGTTCTACTTTCCTTGGAAGTGCTTTTACTTGTTTTATGTTAAAGCATGGTTGAATGTAATAAGGCCTTTTAAGTCTTGGTGTATGACAATCAGTCCTTGTGGATTGATTCAAAGTCCTTGTGAAAAGCTACAGATGTTTCAGAGTGCTTGTTCCTCAGTGGATGATGTGTGGCAGGTAAGGGAATAAGAAAGGAAAGGAAAATCAGAAAGTTACAATTTAAAGGGATTCTTATAAAGGAGAAGTGTGAGAAGAAAACACCTGAGATCGTTTGCGTAACGTCTGTGAAAGAGGAGGTGAAACACAAAAGCAAGAAAAAGTACTTTATGAATCATGAGCTGGAAACTTGAGGTAAAAAAAACATTATATAAGAACATAAAAGAATCTTTGTCATTTCCTTGTCTTTTCTCTGACAGTGATTTTAAGCATGGGAATGGAAAAATGAATGTATGTGCACTCATGTACAAACATATGTAAATGGCTAAACATGCCTGTATGTGTTTTATTTGTGTTAAAAGAAAATTAGTACATGAATTTCACCTTACAAAATGCATGGATAATCACTTTCATTTGGAACTGTATCTGACAGTTGCAAAAGAAAAAGGGTGTATGGGTTTTACAGGAGGTTTGCGGATCCTTACATTCAGGGAAGACTTTGGAGTGGGAATCCCAACCTATACAATTCACCATTCAGCATCATTCTTCCCCTTCAACATAACTGGAGACAAACAACTTGTTACGTGACATTAAGCTGTTCTCACATTGGGTCAGGGAGATTCTGAAATGCAAGCTTGGACGTGCAAACTTTTTATTTACTTGTCTTTTAAAGAATAAACAGTTTTTGATATAAAATGAGTACCAGAATAAAAGCTACTTTGTTAACTTAAAGTACTAAAAAAAAACACTTAGAATGATCATTACTTTACTTATTTTAATTAGCCTTTTGTGTGCAATGTGCTCACAGTTGACAGCTTTTTGACAAAAAGTTTGACATTGTAAAAAAATGATTGTATAAGGAAAGTAAAGTAAAAAAAAAAAATCATCTGCCTGTATTGTTTAAAGGAAAGTAAAGTAAAAAAAAAAAATCATCTGCCTGTATTCTTCTCAACACTTTTCCATGTTCCATTCTATTTCTGTTTATCAGGATTTATTTTGTGTGTGTGTGTGTTTTTTGTGGTTTTTTTTGTTGTTGTTGTTTTTTTCTTTGCATATGAGCAAACTCCACATGAATTAAGAAATAGGGCATTTACAAGTATTGTACTTAATGAATGCTAACCATATCCTTGATGAATCTCACCATGATCAAGTTGGTATTCTGATGACATTAAAACTGGGAACATTGAAAAGAAAATTCAATGTGTGCTGAAGTATCTGTGTGTGCATGACTATCTGTGGATAGTAAGTGAGTAGAAGTCAAAGAAAGCACACACACACTCTGGCACACACACAACCTCAAAATTATGTACCTAGTATTTAAACTGGATGAGACTTTTTCTGTTTCAAATGCAGATAAGAGAAAGAATGTGCTCTTCTTTTGTGGTAAATTGCACCAGTCTTCAGCTCTTTCCAGAAAACTCCCAAATGGCTCAAGTTAAGGAGAAAAGACAACAGACAAAAGAAAACAACAACAACAAAAAACAAACAAAAAAAACCCATTCTGTCTTTCACTTACACATTATCTCATTGATACATGTACTGAATCCATTAAATTGCTTGCCATGCTTTTGCAGATTCTGAAGAACGCCACATTTTCCTGAACCCCTGAGGTCATTTTGCAGAAGCTGAAATGAACCTTCATAATGATAGTACTGGTACATTCATATAGGGCTTTCAAACTTTTTTTAAATTTTTTTAAAAAATCTTATGACAATAGAATATCAATTACAGCAGGAAATTGCAGAAGATGCAGGTTATGTTTTCCGTACATTAAGAAAAAATAACCCCACTGTTCATGAGAGATGGAGAGTTAAAACAAAAATGGCCTTGTGGTACAATCTCGAGACACACACACACACACACACACATATATATATATATATATACACACACACACACACTTGTATCTGTAACATGTTGGTATTCATTTTTGTCTACAATGGAAAAGTATACACACACACACACACACACACACACACACACTTGTATCTGTAACATGTTGGTATTCATTTTTGTCTACAATGGAAAAGTACGCTTTTGTGGCAGGCAATGATCGGCGAGGGGGTCAGCCCGATACTCCCCCGTGTCGAGTGTCGATACTCCCCGACGTCAACATCCTGTCCTTGCATTTAGGTCACCACACAATATTAAGTAGACATTATATGTGTGTACTTGTTGTATCAAGCTTTCTTCTAAGATATGAATGCCGTCTTGTAGCTCAGTGTGCTCATATTGTGGTGATCTTTCTGGGGCAATATAACTAGCAATGAACACAATATTTTTATCAACACCAAACACGCTTTTATCTGTCGAAGAAATTTCAACAGCTACTGTAATCTTGCAGTCTGTCTTAACCTCTTTTATATGATGTTCAATACATTTCCTAACCATCAATAAAACTACTCCAGAATTTCTCCTGTGATTGGATAACTTAGTTGCAGGAGCAACAAATTTTGGATGTTCTGTGAAAAGGCCACTAAAATCAAATTCAGAGTCAGTAAATGTTTCCGCTAAACAGATAAAATCAAACGAACTAATGTAATTAATAAAGGATACATCAGGTTTTCTACATTATAGTTCAGAAAGGTCCATTTGGGTGGTCAGTCCTGTCCTAGTTTTTCTGGTCCCGCAGCTGGAGATGTGTTGTGAAGCCCCGTCTTGGTGCTCGCTGTGAGAGCAGTGTGTGTTGTTGGTGTGAGGCGCCTTCTGTCCACTGGCTGTGTGGTCAGTGTGTGTTGTCCGTGTGTTGTTGGTGTGAGGCGCCTTCTGTCCGCTGGCTGTGTGGTCAGTGTGTGTTGTCCGTGTGTTGTTGGTGTGAGGCGCCTTCTGTCCGCTGGCTGTGAGAGCAGTGTGTGTTGTCCGTGTGTTGTTGGTGTGAGGCGCCTTCTGTCCGCTGGCTGTGAGAGCAGTGTGTGTTGTTGGTGTGAGGCGCCTTCTGTCCGCTGGCTGTGTGGTCAGTGTGTGTTGTTGGTGTGAGGCGCCTTCTGCTGGCTGTGAGAGCAGTGTGTGTTGTCCGTGTGTTGTTGGTGTGAGGCGCCTTCTGTCCGCTGGCTGTGTGGTCAGTGTGTGTTGTCCGTGTGTTGTTGGTGTGAGGCGCCTTCTGCTGGCTGTGAGAGCAGTGTGTGTTGTCCGTGTGTTGTTGGTGTGAGGCGCCTTCTGCTGGCTGTGAGAGCAGTGTGTGTTGTCCGTGTGTTGTTGGTGTGAGGCGCCTTCTGTCCGCTGGCTGTGAGAGCAGTGTGTGTTGTCTGTGTGTTGTTGGTGTGAAGGTGGCAGAATGGTTAAGACGCTCAGCTGCCAATACAGAGAGTCCGTGAGGGTGTGGGTTCGAATCCCGCTCTCGCCCTTTCTCCTAAGTTTGACTGGAAAATCAAACTGAGCGTCTAGTCTTTCGGATGAGACGACAAACCGAGGTCCCGTGTGCAGCACGCACTTGGCGCACTGAAAAAGAACCCATGGCAACGAGAGTGTTGTCCTCTGGCGAAATTACGTAAAATGAAATCCACTTTCATAGGTACACAAATATGTAAGCATGCACTCAAGGCCTGACTAAGCGCGTTGGGTTATCCTGCTGGTCAGGCATCTGCTCAACAGATGTGGTGTAGCGTGTATGGATTTGTCCGAACGCAGTGACGCCTCCTTGAGAAAGTGAAACTGAAACTGTTGGTGTGAGGCGCCTTCTGTCCGCTGGCTGTGAGAGCAGTGTGTGTTGGCCGTGTGTTGTTGGTGTGAGGCGCCTTCTGTCCGCTGGCTGTGTGGTCAGTGTGAGCTGTCTGTGTCCTACTCTTGTGTGGCCCAGCCTGTGTGCTCGATGTTGGAGCATCGTGTTCTGCCCGAGTGTTGCTGCTGCGACGAGTGTCGTCCTGGTGTGCTGCCCCTCTCGTACCGGCACACCCGCTGGCTCCTCGTTGCTGTTGTTGACTGTACTGGGGAGACATCGGTGTTTCACGCTGCGGGGTTGAGTCAGTCACGCCCCGTTGATTCTGGCCAGACGGGCGTCATAGCCGAATGGTTAAAGCGTTGGACTTTCGATCTGACGGTCCCGGGTTCGAATCACGGTGACGGCGCCTGGTGGGTAAAGGGTGGAGATTTTTACGATCTCCAAGGTCAACCTGTGTGCAGACCTGTCAGTGCCTGAACCCCCTTCGTGTGTATACGCAAGCATAAGATCAAATACGCACGTTAAAGATCCTGTAATCCATGTCAGCGTTCGGTGGGTTATGGAAACAAGAACATACCCTGCATGCACACCCCCGAAAGCGGAGTATGGCTGCCTACATGGCGGGGTAAAAACGGTCATACACGTAAAAAGCCCACTCGCGTATATACGAGTGAACGTGGGAGTTGAAGCCCACGAACGCAGAAGAAGAAGAAGATTCTGGCCACCCTCTGGCCCATGTCTTACGTCACGAGCAGGGGAACAGGAGTCGTGGCTGGCCGGGTCTCGTTGGCTCTGTTCTGCCGCGCGAGTTGTTTCCATGTCGTCTGCTGTCGGGCGTTTTGTTTCAACGCTTCCTGAAGCAGCTTGTGCGTATGTCTTGCGGTCAGGAGACCAAGGAACGGTGACCAGTTTGCTGCTGCGGAAAAAGGCTTTCTTGGCTTCTTTTCTGGTCTGGGTGACAGCGCTGCTTTGGGCATGGGTCAGATCGTTTTCCACTCTGACAACTCTCGTGGCCAGCTCATTACGGAAGTCCTTGTTGGTGATTATTGCCATCTTGTCTTTCCATCGGCTAAATCTGACGAGCAGAGGTCTTGGTTGCCCGTCCCGGTTCTGTCCAATGCGGTGTGCTCGCTCTAAGTCATCTATGGTCCATGTTTTGATCCCTCCCTCGACGCTGTTCAGTGTGACCAACACAGCCCTGACACACATATCGTTGGTTTTATTCTGGTCACTATGGGGAATCCCGAACATGTGCAGGTTTTCTCTTATGGAGAATTCTTCCAGTCTGACTATATTTGCCTTAATTCTTGTTTCATGTCATGCACAGGTGTTGTCAGTTTATTAGTCTCTTCTTTTCCGTCTGCAGTCACGCTATGGGTGGCCTGTACCTCTGTTATATGTCCGTCACCGCCTGTGTCAGTCCATCGTAATCCCGTTCTATTCGATCACAGCGTGCATTTAGGAGAGAGACAGAGAGACAGACAGGTGAAAGAGAGACGTACAGACAGAAAGGCGGACCGAAACAGAGACAAGAGAAAGAGAGACAGAAAGACGGAGAGAGAGATACAGAGACAGTGGGGATGAAAGAGAAAGACAGACAGACAGACAGGGGGAGACAGAGAGATTAGAGACGGACAGACAGACAGAGAGACGAGACGCGACCAGTACAGACATGGTTTTCAGTGGATCAGATTTCTCATTACGCGTCGGTCAGCGTTGTGTGACAGGACAGAAGATAGGCTTTCACAGGTGTGCTTCGCGTGAGGCTGATCTGGAGGTGAAGTATTTTGTCCAGTGCCATTGAGGCGATTCAGGTTTTTATCAGAATCCACCTGCCTTCAGCTTGTCATCATTTGAGTGTGTGTGTGTGTGTGTGTGTGTGTGTGTGTAGCGCCTGTCTTCGATCGGAGACCAAGCTCATTACATAATAGGCTGCCTACCCGAGTAGAGCCGACTGATTGCTGCCATTGGGCGCTAATCATTCGTTTCCTGTTACATTCACTCATATTTCAGCGATGACAGCGCATGTGACTCCGCAACACACAGCTGGAAGCACACAGACGCCCACATATTTACATTATTATAAGAGAGACCAGTTCCACCTTGATTCAGTTCAAATCCAGTAAAGATCACTTTCTCA
This sequence comes from Babylonia areolata, assembly GCF_041734735.1. NCBI lineage: Eukaryota > Metazoa > Mollusca > Gastropoda > Neogastropoda > Buccinidae > Babylonia > Babylonia areolata. The sequence goes on from NC_134890.1 coordinate 9,495,908, forward strand.
CGCACACACACACACACATACACGCACGCACGCACGCAGACAGACAAAGACACAAAGACACACACAGACAGAAAGAAACAGGCACACACACACACACACACACACACACACACACGCATACACAAACACACGCACACATAAACACACACGTACACGCATACACAAACACACACACACACACACTTTGCAGACGGAAAAGAAAATTCAGTCATAAACGTTTACTCTGAGAGAAACGATGGCACTCGTGATTCAGCATGAATACAGTACACATTGTACACAAACTATTTTGAATAGTTACGCAAAATGTAAATACTGATAATGAAATAACATCATACACTGGCCTGAAGTTCATAATATGAATACACGACACACTTTTATAAATTCAAGAGACATTACCAAACACATTGACCGTTGTGCTGCACTGGTGCGCGCGCGCACTCTCTCTCTCTCTCTCTCTCTCTCTCTCTCTCTCTCTCTCTCGATTACGAGAACCTAGAACATAACCATAATTTTTTCCCTTCAAAGTTAAAGTCTCTCAGAAAGGAAAATGAAAGGAAAACGAGTGGGATGGGAATAGGGTGGTTACTGAAATCCTATCATTACATAAGAAACAATCATTTTGAATCGGAGTGAGCGGCTTCAAAAGAAATAAAACACCGATCTTGCTGATGAAAAACAGTAACATATATTCTCACTGTTCATCCACCAGTTCTACGTATCTCTTAACGCCGACATGCACACATACACACATAAATGATAAATGATACCGCCTGTGCGTCGAATCTCCTTCTTTTGAATTAAAAACAACAACATACAAATAAATACATAATGAACGAATGAATTAATTACTAGATTTACTGATTAACGTTAAACAAATAAAAAAGACAAATAATTAACTAAATGAATAAAATGAAATGAAATAAAACAAAATAAAATAAAGGTCTCCTCCATAGATAATAATGTGTGAACACAGTCAGCCAGTAGCTCTGCAGTCTCCTGATGACTGCAAAATGGAGAGGGTAAGCGTCAGTGACTGGAGAAAGAAAAACATAATATTAGAAGGGTGTGTGTCGGAGGGGGGTCAGGGGGGAAGGGGGAAAGCGGGATTAGGACAGAAAATCAATTAATAATTAAACTTTATTGTATGCAATACTTCTATAGATTATCATTTGAAAAGAGGACGATGTGGGGACCTACAATAAATAACCAACTGGTCTGTTCAACACATAACTAGCTAACTTTAAAAGAGAACATTTTGAAATACATAACTTTTTCCAAAACAATTAACATTTGAAAATTGCAGTACTTCAGTGGAGCTCCGTAGCAGCATCGTCATTATCGTCGTGATCCTCCTCTTCTTTTTGCTTCATCATCGATACAACAATCATTGTGTGTACAGGTGATGGCTGCATGCGACTGACGGTGGTGGTGATTGTTGTTGCGTTGATGGGGAGGAAGGTATGATTGTGTCTATGTGTGTGTGCGTGCATGTGTGTGTGTGTGTGTGTGTGTGTGTGTGTGTGTGTGTGTTGGGGATGGGATGGAGATGGAGTGGGTGGTTGACGCTCCTGTGTGTGCATGTGTGTGGTAGTGAGGTACGGGCGTTTATTTAGTGTGTGTGTGTGTGTGTGTGTGTGTGTGTGTGTGTGTGTGTGTGACACACTGTGTGTGTGTGTGTGTGTGTGTGTGTGTGTGTGTGTGTGTGTGTGCGTACGTGCACATCTGTGTGTGTGTGTGTGTGTGTGTGTGTGTGTGTGTGACACACTGTGTGTGTGTGTGTGTGTGTGTGTGCGTGCGTGCACATCTGTGTGTGTGTGTGTGTGTGTGTGTGTATGCATGCATGCACATTTGTGTGTGTGTGTGTGTGTGTGTGTGTGTGTGTGGTGCACATCCCCACGGAAGGACAAGATGACTGGCAAGGTGTCCACAACGAAGAACATCGTCAGGAAGGACTCCTCCAATCAGCAGTTCTCTTGTCCTGCCCATGGGCCGTCTGTGGTCTGCAGGGACAACATGACATTCATGACCAATAATGATAAGAAGAAGAAGAATGATGATGATAATAAGAATAACAATAATAGTAATGACAATTTCAATAAAGAGAATAAGAAGTAGTAGTAACAGAAGAAGAAGAAATTGAATCATGACGTGTTGGTTATCCGCTGAAACGAAATAATCGACTTACGTTGATTCTAAATTAAAATAAATAATCGACTTACGTTGATTCTAAATAAAAAAAATAAATAATCGACTTGCGTTGATTCTAAATAAAAATAAATAATCGACTTACGTTGATTCTAAATAGAAAATAAATAATCGACTTGCGTTGATTCTAAATAAAAATAAATAATCGACTTGCGTTGACTCTAAATGAAATCAAATTACCGAGTTGCATCGATTCTAAAAGAAATAAAATCACTGACATGTTAATTCTCTACTGAAATCAAGTTATTGACAATAGTGTTAATTTCATACATTTTTTTAACGGTCCCCCCCCTCTCTCTCTCTCTCTCTGAAATGTGTGTGCGTGAGTGTGTAAGTTTGTAAAATGAATTACCACAATAAACAAAGGATGACACATAAAAAAGGATTAAAAGAATGAGCAAACAGCAATGTTTGTCAGCAACGAATTTGGTAACCTTGTGTATCCACATAGCCTACATGCTTATCAACATGATCTTCGGGTCCCGTTCCTCGACTGTCAGAAATGGAGACGGTGTTTGTTTACCCACTTTACCTTTCAATGACTTGTTTGCCAGCTATCAAATGGGAAATGTTAAACAGCGTTGGATTGATTCAAGATGTCTGCTTTTATCTTCATTTTAAATAGTATGATTGACCGAACGTGTTTATAAATAATTTTGTTCAATAATTACTTCTTTTTTAGAGAGAGAAAAATAATCTCTTGTTCTGGAAATGGAATAAAATTTGCGAAAGGTTAAAGCAAATAGGAAAGAAAAAAAAAACTATTTCTGAATCCTCAAGTTTAATCTGTTTGAAGGCAAAGCTATGCATTTATTGTGGAAATGGTGGCGTGTGTTTTCAATGTATGTAATTCCAGCACTTGCCCAGACCGGAGGTGCTGACACACACACACACACACACAAACACACACACACACACACACTGATATATATCAGTGTGTTTGTGTGTGTGTAATAACAAACACAACAAAAGGAAAAAAAAAACGGGTCATCAACTGAATGCATATGAAAAGTGTAGATTTGCTCATATTAACATCAGTTATATGATCACTATGATAAATACACTAATTATTGTCTCAGTGAAAAGTATTTTCGTTCAAGACAAGGCACTCACCTCTCCCTCAGTTAACCCCCTCCATATTTTTCCCTCAGAAACTGCAGCCTCTCCTCTAACTGCTGAACACGGTACAGCCCGATCACATTCGTCTGGTTGATCACTACCCAACTGATGCACACGGTTTGGGCGACGACCAGTTTCCAGCCAATCACCGTCGGTAAATCGTTGGTTACGGTCTTGTCGATAGGCAAGAAGAGCCCGCCTGTAGCCATGGTGTCAAGGGTGGCCATTATCAGCGTACTGATGGCGACGATGATCACCACCATTCTGATGAGGACCCGTCTAATGGCTGCCACTCCCAGGATGGCTCTGTTTTCGAACAAGACCTTAGTGACGTACCATGCATTTTCGAGGTATACACATGGAGAGAAGATGATGAAAGAAAGAAAGAGAACCAGATAGGGGATTAACATGACCCAATACTCTGACTTCAAACAATGGAAGTCCGATGCCCAGCACACCATGACCAAAAGACTTAGCCTGAAAAAAGCACAGATCTGCCACAATCCGCTTTGCTGAAATGATCGACAGTTTTCACGGACGTGTGGACCTATGATCTGCCAACAAATGTGAAAGGAAGCCATAGCAAAACACGTCATATAAACGCGCCATCCGTAATACACCACGAAGCCGACGTCAGACTGTGAAGACAAGGCTGTGTGTGGTCCATGTGGAGAGCAGGTATTGTTGCCTGAGACGTGGGAATAATCATCAGCTGCCATTGTGACTCCTTTCTGTAACAGTCCCCTTCCCACAACACAATTCAGACAAGGGAGACTCCAAGAAGAAACAGTACAAAACTAAGATTGAGTGGAAAACAGTGACACTTAAATAGGTGTTAATCTATTAAAAAAAAAAAAGAAGAAAAAAAGAAAGAAGAAGACAAGAATAAACAAGGTAAAATCAAATATGAAAAAAACAAAAACTGAGGAATCCAAACGGAAAACGTCACTGGGATGGCATACGACAACAGCCACACTCACAACAGGAGTACTGAAACAGGAACCCGTGAAATACCTCAATGAAATAACACTGACAACAACACGACTCAGACACACAAAGCCAGGCTCCAAGCAAACCCACTCCAACAACCAACAACTTGACAGAGTGCCTCACACTAGCCTTCTTCCGCAATGCACTGCTTGAACTGATTTCTTTCACAAAAGTCCGTTTAACTTTCGACTGGCGACTGAGTCAACTTCAAAGTACAGTGATATTTGAAGCTGTACTGTTCACTGTGATTCGGACAACTGCAGCAAAAACTCCCGAAGACTTCAGCTTTGAACAACTTGACTGTATAAGGGCTTTCGTCGGAATGGTGCAAACTCAGTTTCAGTTTCAGTAGCTCAAGGAGGCGTCACTGCGTTCGGACAAACCATATACGCTACACCACATCTGCCAAGCAGATGCCTGACCAGCAGCGTAACCCAACGCGCTTAGTCAGGCTTGAACATATGGTCACTGAGACACCCAGAGCAGAGAGAGATTCCACCATCTGGTAAAGTTCTAAGAAGAGCGTGTATCACATGTACTGAGTCTGAACCGGCCTGTCTGTCCCAAAGAGTCGATACACTGTGATGACTATTTTTAACTGTGCTGACGCATTTACTCCGTCCCTACCAATCAGAACGAAGCGCGGGACTCTGCTCATGCTTATCCTCCATCCCTGCCAATCGAAACGCTCCGTTATGCCCATGTGATTACATTTAAAGCCGCGATAGTGGTCCGCTTGACAGCAGCTCTTTGTGTAACTCCTCTGTTACTCAACACCTGGTCAGTCACAAGACTGTGGTAGAGGAGCACGAGAGATGTGTAGCCATGTGGAACTGACTAGACGCTTTTGTCAGTGGTTTGCCAACGGCGAACATCTAACCGCTGAGCCCACATGTTTGCCCTGGATTTCGTCGTATCGCCGTAGTTACGTTAACAATGACAAGGCTTGTTTGATAGTTTGTTCTTGGAGAGTTCAAGGGCTAATAGTTCAGACTGGACAATTGGGAAGGAAATGGTTCGGTGGCAGAGATGTGTGTGTGTGTGTGTGTGTGTGTGTGTGTGTTATCTCACAGGAGAAACATCACAGGAGAAACTGTTAGTAACAGTTCGAAGTCCGACTTCACCCTATCTGTGTGTGCCGATCCTCCACCCCTCCCAACTTAGTCCAGGACAGATACAACAAGAAAGGCAAGGCCTTCAAGACTCACTTGTGATACACTTTAAACAAAATCCAAGTTTTTATGTAGTGAGTATAATGCATTTACTGTTATATTTATATTTTTTGTATTCTCTAAACTTGGAACTTTGATCTGATATTCGACCCAACAAAGAATCTGTCATTATCATCATTGACTCACTTGTGTAAACAAAGTGAGTCTATGTTTTAACCAGGTGTTCGGTTGTCTCTGTGTGTGTGTGTGTGTGTGTGTGTGTGTGTGTGTGTGTGTGTGTGTGTGTGTGTGAGTCAAAAATGGTCAAAATGTCTGCAACAAAACCGTTCTTTTCACGATAAAATAGAATAAATCATGCTGATCACGCTGATATAAACCTGACCGCTTTTGGTGGGCGAGAACATGATTAGATTTTGATTTTTAATAATTATTTCTCACACATTTGGCCATGAGAGAGCGCCTTACAAAGATCCACAAGGCATGAGCAAGCCAGGGTTACGCAAGCGCGGTATAAAGGGTCGCCAGAGGAAAGCCTTTAGTGCTGTACAGTACTTGTGGCTGACTGCTGTTGCGCTGATGCTGTCCTATACCTCCGTTAGTAGGTCACTGCAGCAGATGACAGATAACGTACAGAAAATAAGAGAACTCTCTGGGGTCAAAAGGAAGCAAAATTTTTAATTTCATCTACTATATACTAAATTGGTAGAAAACGCAAGTTTGCTTTTATGAATGTTTTACAGTTCCTTACCAGTCCTGACATTTCATAAAGAATGAAATCGGTATTATACCGACTGCAAAGGTGAATTTACGAAGGCAGCACGGGATCATTTAGTTCGCAGGAACAATTATGTTGACATTTTACACAATGCACAACTTGGAAATACTTCATGCTCTGCTTATTAACGTGTAGTATATGAATATCTCAATACCTGTTAACTAGGTTTGTTTCATTGAACATTGTCGGAGCACTGTCCAGACAATTAATTCAGAAAGCATGGAAGGCAGATGATGGCAAAATCGACCAACATCATGTCTTGATGTAAAAAGAATGATATGAAATATATAATTTTCTTTGGAAATGAAGCGGTATTTGCAAATGTGACTCACGAACCCTGGTGCAGCAGACACGTCGGTTTAGCATGGGAAAGAAAATGTATCTGGCTGGAGTATGAAGGTGGCAAAATGAAGTGCATCTGATAGTCATGAAGAGCAAAGACAGCCTGGAAAATGAAAATGGGTCAGTCTCCAGAACTTTGTTGGAAATGGGGGTCTCTCAGTCTGATTCAGTATAAACATGTGTTTACAATGATTATTCAAATGTTTCACATGTTATCAGGATTGCAATTCATTAGAGAAATGTCTGCAACAATTTTGTGAGAATATGGTTTGTTCTTGTGTCTTAAATGTGTTGAAAATTATTAAAAACATCCACAATTTCGGCGCCATTTTGTGACATGGCAATGTGTCTAAACATGAAGTGGTCAGAAACAAATAAGTACAAACCTGATTAAAATCCAGTACATACAGACCTGATCTATATTCATTCGTTGTGATAATAAAACATTGATCATCAGTAAAAATGGTACATTAAGTTTGAAATATTACGCAAAAAAACCCGCGCGCGCGTGATAGACGTAATCAACCCGTTCCTCTTGACGTATTTTTTATTCATTCAAAAGCAAGCACATTCATGAATACACTACGCGTTCTTTACTTGCAACAGGTGGTCAACACATCTATCTTCTGCAGCACATACAATCATTTTCTGAAAAAAAATGTCTATTCAACTATTTAAATGCAGTCGACGTCGCATATTAATTTTCATTTCCGCTTTTCTGTGTTACTTCTGTGCATGTAAACGACCCAATAAAAAAAATACATGTAAACAAAATTAGAACTGTTTCCACATAAATCATGCGGATTCATCGCGGGAAAGCGTAAATCAGTTTGACAAACACCCTTCAGTCGTGTGTGTTTGAACACAGATTCAGAGAATGTGTTGTTTCCGACAGTGTGTGAGATGTACATATGTTACACATTCGCACCCCGTGGTTGCTATATTAAAAACAACAACAAAAAAACAACAAACAACAAAACTGTGTATGTTAATTTCGTCGTTGTTATGGTTTGTTTGTACATTTATCTCTGATCCGATTAAGTTTAGACACAATCACGGTTTCTGACACATGGCGAGATGCGGTAATATACGGATACTGGCGTAAGATTTCGAACCAAGTCAACGCATGTAGTTCAGTAAGACTGTTTTCAGTTGAAGACTTGTTGCATCAAAAGTTCCAAACAAGAAAGTTCAAATAGAAAACTACCCCCTTAAATTACCTTGATTTTGGCTTTTGCTGTCTGGTGAAGTTTTATCAAGAAATGATGTAGTTTATCAGTTCACAAGACAGACGAAGTGTGGAACGAAACATTGGGGAGAATTGATGTGAAAATGGAGTGCCTGCAGTGTTTCTGAAAAATAAAATCATCCAGGGTGGGGGAGTTAGTTTATGTACTTTGGGTTCCATGTTACATATGTCATAAGGTTTTAGGTAATCATTAATAAAATACATAATTTTGCACAGGCTTTGTTTGAATGCATTGCATTTGCTAACGATCGCATGATAGTTTAGGTATTTTAGGTTCCATGTTACATATGTCATAAGGTTTTAGGTAATCATTAATAAAATACATAATTTTGCACAGGCTTTGTTTGAATGCATTGCATTGGCTAAGTATCGCATGATAGATTCATTACTATCATTATTATAAATCCAGTAATTCAAACATCTGCGTTGGGAAGTTAGTTTAGGTAATTTGGATTCAATGTTACACGTGTTACAAGAAATTTTTACATAATCATTAATAAAATTTATGATCCATTGTTATCATTATGATTATTATTTATATCCCACGCTAAATCGACGTCTGCTATGCCAGGGTTCGTGAAACACATTTGCAAATACCAGTTCATTTCCAAAGAAAAATGTGTATTTCATTCCATTCTTTTCACATCAAGACATGATGTTCAATTTTGCCATCATCTGCCCTCCATACTTTCCCAGTTTATTCTGGACAGAGCGCTGATAATGTTCATTGAAACCAAACCGGGTTGACACATATTTAGATATTTATATTCTACACGTTAATAAGCGGAGCATGGAGTATATCCAAGTTGTGCATTGCGTAAAATATCAACAAAATTGTACTTACGAACTAAATGATCCCGTGCTGCCTTCGTAAAATTCACCTTTGCAGTTGGTATAATACTGATTTCATTCTTTATGATATGTCATGAATGGTAGGAAACTGGAAAACATTCATAAAAGCGGATTTGCGTCTTCTACCACTTAAGAAAAAATACATGAAATTGAAAATGTTTGTTACCTTTTGACCCGAAAGATCTCTGTTCCTAGCTTACTGTTCACATTCAGTGACCTGCTCACAGATCAGCAACAGCGCGGCAGCATTTAGTCACATGTACTGTACCGCGCTGAACGCTTTCTTCTGGCGACCCCTTATACCGCGCTTGCGTAACCTTCGCCTGTGCTTGCCTTGGAGTGCGACTCTTTGTAAGGCGCTCTCACACAGGCAGAAGTAATAAAAATATTCGATTCTGGACTTTAAAAATCAAAATCTACCTATGTTCCCGCCCCTCTATAGTGGCCAACTTTATATCAGTGTGATCAGTATGATTTATTTTATTTTATCGTAAAAAGAACGGTTTTGTTGCAGACATTTTGACCTAAAGCAAATTTTAATCTAAATTCCCTGGCCTAAACTGTGGCCCCTTCTTCCCCACATTCGTTCATTTTAATCTCTCTCTCTCTCTCTCTCTCTCTCTCTCTCTCTCTCTCTCTCTCTCTCAAAACTGTGCACACGTGCGCACTTGTATGCAGTATTTGAAGATTTTCATGTAGTAATTGTTTAGTGTCGATTTTCATGTTTTCGTCACGATATAAGTTGATTCATTCATTTAGCTACTGATTACCATTCATTTCAGGTCGTTCATTTATTTATTTGTTCCCCCAAGAAAATGTTTGCCATTCTCTCTCTCTCTCTCCTTCTACCAATCTGTTTCCATTTCTCTCAGAAACATAACTCTTGGACAGCAGAGTTTTATGTGAGCGAGGTTGGGTTTTTTGTATAGTTGTGTGATATTAGTCACATTCTGTCCACTGTGCATCCATATTTCCTGATCACATCCCAATATAGATTAATATACACCCACACTGGATCTTTCTTTCTTCTTCTTCTTCTGCATTCGTGGGCTGCAACTCCCACGTTCACTCGTATGTACACGAGTGGGATTTTACGTGTATGACCGTTTTTACCCTGCCATATAGGCAGCCATACTCCGTTTTCGGGGGTGTGCATGCTGGGTATTTTCTTGTTTCCATAACCCACCGAACACTGACATTGATTACATGATCTTTAACGTGCGTATTTGATCTTCAACTTGTAGCGAATAAACAAACAAACAAAAAAACAAACAAAGCAATTCTGAAAATACATTCCGAACCAACGGGCCAAGGTTCGTTTTGTTTTTGTTTTTGCTTTTTTGTTTTGTTTTTCAATTTATGGCACCTTCCCTTTTTGGAATCTTTCTTTTTTTTTTTTCTTTTCTTTTTTTCTTTTTAATAAATGCTGCTCGGAATTATGTATGACTGTCATCTGTGAAAGGAGCTGTGTCATTACTGCCCCTCTGTACTGAACATGACGTCTCACAAACAGACTCGCTGTTTTCCTTCATCTTTCTCCATTCCCTGCTTTGTTGTCTTACCATTCTTCTTCTGCTGTCGGGTGTCGGTTAGTGGTGGTAGTGGATGTGTGTGTGTGTGTGTGTGTGGCTTTGCAAGAGGGGTACACTACTGTAGGACAAAGCGAGCAAAGACACAGAAAACCTCTGGTGGAATATCTGTATTTGTGAAAGAATATTTAAGACCAGGTATTAAGTTCCTGCCACAGAGCAGTAGTGACATTGTGTGGATGCTGATAAAAAGTTTTAATACAGATCAAGATACTTATGTTGGCTGTGTATACATACCACCTGAATTCTCCTCCTTTGGACGTGACCACACACGGGACATATGGGAACAACTAGATAAGGATGTAGAACTGTTTATCACAAAAGGTAATGTCATTTTGTGTGGTGACTTCAATGCACGAACTGGTATGCTAGATGATTTTATCCAGATGGACGGTGAGAACAATATGTATGATATCCCATTTAACTACAGTTGTGATTATGTGCACAAAAGAAGTTCGTCAGATAAAGTAGTACAGAAATATGGAAGAATGTTTGTTAAACTATGTATGGAAAATAATATGTATACTTTAAATGGAGAACTCTTGGTGACTTACATGGTAACCCCACATGCTTTTCGCCAACAGGGAAAAGTGTCGTAGATTACTTTACGTGTGCCCAGGACCTTATGCGAAACTGAGGTGATGAAATGCAAGGTGAAAAATCTTACCATGTTTTCAGATCACTGTCATATCGAATTGTTCATTCATATATCACAAGAGGCAAAATAGGTATTTTAAGGTGTACGTCAAACCTGTTTTAATTACTAAAATTAAAAAGGCTGGGTTTGGCAAGAAGCATCCTGGTTCACCACAATTGACCAATAAATGTCATACTGTAAATGCCGGGCAGTACACGTCACAGCACAAACATGTCAAACTCAGAGGTTAAGCAAACTACAGCAGGTCCACAGTCCATGGTCGGTTGACCAAAGAATCACATCCTGGTTTACCACAATTGACCAATTAATGTCATACTGTAAATGCCGGGCAGTACACGTCACAGCACAAACATGTCAAACCCAAAGGTTAAGCAAACTACAGCAGGGTCCTCATTACATGGTCGGTTGACCAAAGAATCACAAAGTCAAGTTCTGGTACACTGTTCGGAGATCCCACGAAGATGGAAAGTTTACTTAGCTGACAAGTTACAGTCACAATGTTTTGGTGGCAACGGCTTCTCCAAGAGAAGGGCCAACACGCCGCGGTTTACGCTAGATATTAGTTAGTCAATATTTTTCCCCAACCCACTATATAGGCACCTACCAACAAGCCCCTCGGACTCTCACACCGAGTCTCTCTTACGACCAACACCCTCGGCTCTTCAGCCCCTCAGCTCCTCCGAGCCTGCGCTAGCCACCTGCAATAATTTTTTTTTATGTGTATAGGTATGTGTGACCTCTATCATGTTCTTGTTAGGACATAGAATATTTTAGCATGATGATAACTTAGCATGAAGCCAAGAATAATGTGGCTGCAATAAACGTGTTGCTAGAAATTCAAATACTGTCTGTGTCTGTGTTTAGCTAGTTAATACCTTGTTTCATCTTGGTGTGACTGAAAGTTTGAGGAGGATATTCGAACCTCTTTGCTGCTGCTTGAAATGTTAGCTGGTGATGAAATTTTTCTCGTCTCACTCTGTCTCTGGACTTGTCTTGGTGCTCTGTGTCGTACTAGCCAATGAATTCAGCTCGGGACCTTCCATGTGATAGAAATACATGCGAACTTCCTTTCGTGTGATACATCTACCAGTCACAAGAAAGAGTTCACCCTCTATTAGTTCTGTCAGTAGAAAGGAATGTCCCACTTTAAGAGACTCAAAATACAATCGCTCTTTCTTTTCGGAGGAGGGCTCTGCCGAAAAGTTAGCATCAGCACTTAAGACTTTGTCAGTTTCAAATAAGATAATCTCTTTTAACGAAGGACTCGAAAAAGTTAACTTCCGAAATGTACAGACTGCCAAAGAAGAAATTGAAAACTCTGTGTCAAATCTCACAAACACTATTATTGCAGCGGCCGATTTATCGATCAAACATAAGATTAGATGCACGAAACGGAAAAAGAAGCCGTCTAAGCAGGTAAATGGATTAATTATTTAGAAAACTTGATAAGTAGTGAAATACCCGTTGATAAAGGTAGGAAAGAACACGTACAAAAAGAACGTGATAGAATAAAACAGACTATGCCAGTGTTTGTCCTGGATAATCCTTTTACGATGACTGAAATAATGCGAGCCGTAAAGAGTCTCAAGACCAATAAAGCCCCCGGTAAAGACGGAATTACAAGCGAAATGCTCAAAGCAAGCATGTCCAGCATCAGTACTACTGTATGCAAGTTATTCAATGCCATATTTCAGACTGGTATTTATCCCAGTCAGTGGAAAGACGGAATAAATGTTCCTATCTTTAAAAGTGGAGACCCAACCAATCCTAACAATTATCGGGGTATAACACTCAACAGCACCTTTGGAAAACTGTTTTGTCAAGTTATCAACAGAAGAATTGAAACATATCTAGAACAAAACGAAAAAGAGCAGGCTGGTTTCAGAAGGCCATTCTAGAACCACTGATCACATATTCATCCTGAAAAAGATAATTGACAACACCATAAATAAAAGAAATGGGCGTCTCTACAGCTGTTTTGTTGATTTTAATAAGGCACTTGACAATATATGGCATGATGCACTTCTTTTGAAACTAAACAAAATTGGGATAAATGGAAAATGTTTCCACAGTATAAAAGAGATGTACCAAAATTCAACTGTATGTGGTGAATCAAACGACGGGTTCACAGATTCTATCGCAGTTAAAAAAGGAGTGCTGCAGGGAAATGTTATTAGCCCCACGCTATTCAATATTTTCATTAATGACATAAGAGAATATATACACGATGACACCTCACCATACATCAACGAAACAACCAAGACTCAAATCCCTTATCTGTTATATGCGGATGACTTTGTGATGCTCTCGACAACAAAAGTAGGACTACAAAACAAACTAGACCAACTACATGAATACTGTCTGCAATGGGGGCTTAAAATCAACAGGGACAAAACAAAAGTCGTAATTTTCACAAAAAAACGACCCCAAAATACCAGTGCTCTTTTCATGTGGTGATAACTGCATCGAAACGACGGATAGATACAAATACTTGGGAGTTATTTTTCATAAGAGTGGAAATTTTCATATTGCTGAAGACCACTTAGTCAAACAAGGAAATAAAGCAGCGCATGCTCTGAAACGCAGTGTGCGAGGGAAAGAAGTAAAAATGGATGTAATGACGCAACTGTTTGACACTTTAGTCACCCCAATTCTCACTGTTACGGCGCTGAGGTGTGGTTTCCATTCAATCAAACTGCGACAAACTTCTCCACGCCCTCTGTGCTGTTTAACCAATGTGATGCCTTTCTCTCCGCAAAATGCCTATCAGAAAACTGATGTACATGTCAACTTCTGTAGGAGCTTAAAGTGGGCGTACACAAAAGATCAATTAAGTTACCAGTCCTGGCACTGCAGAGCTGGGCACATACCCCATTTCTCTGACCGCAGTGTGTCAGGTCATCTCATTTGGGTACACATCATAGAATCAAAAGAAGATAGCTATTTGAGGCAAGCATATATTGGAAAAAGTTCCTTGGCTTAATTTTATCAAAAAGATACTGGTTTCAATTGGATTCTCCCACGTGTGGGAGAACCAAGGCACACTCAACATTAAGCGACCAAAATATTCTGTCATGAATAAACTACAGGATAAATAGCCTATGTTCAATATTGGAACAGCAGAAAGAACGGGACCATTTCAAGGCTCTCCTTGTATTGCAAAATTGCAAACACTTATACATTACAACCTTACCTGATCAGCTGCAAAAATACTGAACAGAGAGGAGCACTATGTCGATTGCGAATAAGTGCACATCAACTTGAAATTGAGCGTGGACGTCACTACAACGTAACTAGGAAAGACCGGCTATGTAAATCATGTGGAGTTATAGAGGATGAACTGCATTTTCTGGACAAGTGTAGTGTGTACTCTGACTTGAGATCTCGCCTACTTGTGACAGTTAATTCCCAGTCTTCGAATCATTGGCCAGATGGCACTGGCAACACAATAATCCAAAGGCCGACTGAGTTCTCTGTTGCCACAAAATTATTTCCAACCAGAACTGGCAAAATACATATATGAATGCTTTAAAGTTCGCAGTCCATAACTATGTCTTATGGAATATCCTGCATGTGCTCACAACTTATTGCTTTTACTTTTTGTTTGCTTGTTGTGTTTAGTTTATAGTGTCCATAATTCCTATGATGGGTTTTACGACAATTAAATGAGTTCTGAGTTCTAAGTTAACACACACACACACACACACACTATATATATATATATATATATATATATATATATATATATATATATATATATATCCTCTTTAAAAATACAAACAAAAAGAAAGAACAACAATAACATTTGGCTACACGCATTTGACACAGCCAGTCCTTGAAACTGAAACAGAAAGACGAGTCAGTCTGACCCAGACGACAGTGTCCTTGACCCTTGCCTGTTCACTTCGTCGAAAATGGCAGGCGACAGCTCGCGCATGTTTGTGGGACTTGACTTCAGCACGCAACAGGTATGTACTGGTCTCTATTTGCGACTGTATACTGCATATGATAAAATTATGAATTATTTCAAACAATCTGATGTGAAATGGGGAATGTGTCGAACGATATGGTGCCTTGAAATTGGGTTGTAAGTCTTGGACATGTTGCAGTGTTCTAGTTTCTTATCAGTGGTCGAAGGGGAAGAACTCAGTTCATGCGGCAAAAATGGGGAGGAGCTGGTACGACTTATTTGCATTCAGGAGAGAAAAAAAAAAAGAAAAACAAAAAGAAAAAAAAGATAATTAAAAAAAAACAAAACCAACAAAACAACACCAACGACGTCTGCAGTTTCTGTTACACTAATTTTCTCAAGTTCTTCATTCAATCCGAAAATATTTTTTTTACTCTGTTCAAAACAAACAGTGGAACTGAAAGTAAAAATGTGAATTTTGTTTTGATAGTGTTTTGAATAGCCTATGTTGAAAAAGAGTATGTGTGATATTTATATGCCTGCCATAGTAGTGATCTTGGAACAGCATGGTATTATAGCCTCCTCTTCTTTTTATGCTAGAGTAACAGAGGGGAAGAAGACTGGTGAATATTAGTTATTTTATTTGGGAAGCATTGAGTATTGTTGAGCTTGTATGGTCTCTGTGCACTGGGGCACATAGGGCCTAGATGGTTCATAACACTTTCTTTCATAGGCTGGTTCGCACAAGCATCTTAGCAGCACAAAACAACAATAGAGAGTGGAAATCCTAACTCTCTTCATTTTCAAGGCACACAACTTTCAAGTCGATACTGCCTTTGCTGCCAATTCAGCTTGCACACAGGTAAATAAAAGGTACATTGGAACACTCAGACTCTTTTGTAAAAAGCAGGCTCCGAGCCTGTCCTTGTACTGAAGATTTTACATCCTTGCAAACAACCGTTTTGTGTCTTGTAAATGGAGAGAATGACCACTCTTTATTGTTGTTTAATCCTTTACTCTCCTGGCCTTAATGTTCGTACATTAACAGCACTACATTTTCATAACCGTGAGAATATCTAAAACCTACTCTTTCTAAAAAAGCAAAAACAAAAAAACTTGAAAAATTTTAGCTGCTGAGCAAACTTAGCACTGCTAAAATGGCTTGTGCAACACAGCCTGATTTGAAGGTTTGGAGATAGTGCCAGTTATTCATGACAAAAGTGATGAGGCATTTGACAGGTTTGTATCATCTTACTTGTACATGGTAGAGCCAACAGAAGAGAGAAAGAGAAACAGAGAGAGAAAGTTTGTTGGATCAGTTATGTTGCTGGCATTTCACATTGAATTAACAGTGTCAGGTTGCCAGGTGGACAGACATAAGAGAAGACGTGTTAGTCTGAGTCACTTGCCAGTCTTCAGTAGTGGAGTGATGGCCTAGAGGTAACACGTCTGCCTTGGAAGTGAGAGAATCTGAGTGCGCTGGTTCGAATCACTGATATTTTCGCTGATATTTTCTCCCCCTCCACAAGACCTTGAGTGGTGGTCTGGATGCTAGTCATTCGGATGAGACGATAAACCGAGGTCCCGTGTGCAGCATGCATTTAGCACACGTAAAAGAACCCATGGCAACAAAAGTGTTGTTCCTGGCAAAATTCTGTAGAAAAATCCACTTCGATAGGAAAAACAAATAAAACTACACGCAGGAAAAATACAAAAAAAAAAAAAAAGGGAGGCGCTGTAGTGTAGCAACGCGCTCTCCCTGGAGAGAGCAGCCCGAATTTCACACAGAGAAATCTGATGTGATAAAAAGAAATACAAAGACAAAGACAAATACATGCTCTAATCTGACACAAGGAGGACAGCTGCTAAATTACCCTCTGGTCTTGTGACTGTAATTAATCAAGTAGCTGCAAAGCCAAACACTGTGAGCATCTCACCTGTAATGGAGATAACAGTCCATGCAAATCTTCTTACTCTGAATACATGGACAGGAACTCCATACAAGCATGGAAGTGGATGGGAAATTAAAACTAAATTTAGCATGAGAAAAAGCACAAAATTTTGAACGGTTTTACTACAGTTGGTGTATGAGGAGGAGGATATTGCTAAGGAGGTCCGTTTTGGTTTGGGACAATGTGACATGGTTATACTCTACACTTTCACAATTTGTTCCCAAATCAGCCAAGCCCAAGAGATGCAGCACACACCTGCAGTGTTGGTCAGGGAAAATAGCAACATCCCCCAAAATAAAACCATCCATGAACTATATCACTCTCAGCTGTGTGGTCCCAGTCTTTCCTTTTGAGCCCAAAGCACACTCCATCAGTGCTGGGTAGGAGCAAGCCACAGGCTGAAAAATTACAGTGATGTATTCCTCTCATAGAGTTTGAACTGTACTCCTAGTCATTTGCACACCATGCAAACCATGTTGCTATGGCACATGGTATCATGACAGTTCTTTTGTTGTGAATGTGAACAGCTGAAACTGCTGGCCATCAATGAAGAGCTGGAAGTGGTCAAAGAAGAGGCTGTGAGATTCGACACCGATGTTCCAGGAAGCACGTCAGTATTTTATTTTTTTAAATTTTTTTTTAAGGTGTTCTCTTCGCATTTCTTTGTGTTTACTCGTAGTTTGTCTCATTTTTTCTTTCTTCTTTGGTATTTTTTGGTTGCTTTTTGTTATTGTCGATTTTGTTGTGTTTTATTTTCTGGTGATGTTTCCATTTGCTAGTTTTGTCAAATATTTGCTTCTTTTTTTTCTGTCTTTTTAAAAATTTATTTTATTTTATTATAATCATATTGATCACTTCTGATGATTTAGGATTTTTTTTTCAACTTGTGGGTGTTTGTGTGAATGTATGTGTGCTTTGTGTGTGTGTGTGTGTGTATGTGTGTGTGTGTGTGTGCGTGTGTGCGTGCAAGTCATTGCATGCACACATGTGCATGCATGCATAGACAGATTGGTTTGTATTTGGATGTATGCATGTACTGGTGTACTTTCTGAACTTGGCTTTATTATTGACAAAGATAGTAATTTTGTTAAATGGTTAAGTTCTCTTATAAAAATTAAACATGAATTTTTCCTTGGAGGTGCTTGTGCTTTCTAGTTATTCTGTCTTCTCTTGGTAGTTGTCTTTCAAGCCGTGGACTGTTGCACATTTCTCAGAACAATCAGTGATTCAGGTCTCAGCAGAATTCAAAATCAGTTTGCAGAATATCGTGTAGGTGATCATGAAATAGTTGAAGGGAAACGTGTACAGCATTATTTCACAAAGAAAACAGTGACAAGGAAATTTGAAAAAATGACCGTAACCCACCAAATATTCTACACATTAATGTGCATATGCACGTATGCATGCCTGCTTGGATCCATACACATAGACTTGCACATGAGCACAACCACATCCACACCACCACACATGCACAAAATACACACATACACACACCACACATTCATTTTCATGTGTCTGCATGCATACATACACATGCACATGCATGTGCACATGCATACACACACACACACACACACACACTCACACACACACACACACACACTTACAGACACTCACTCACTCACACACACACACACACACACACACACACACACACACACACACACACACAGAGTGTATTCTATGTCATCTGACACTTGGCACACAAACTGCAAAGTAGTCCACCAGGAACATTTCAGTCAACGCTTGAGGTACAGATACATCAGTGATGATGGACAGAAAATGCAGAGAATGTGGTCTGGGGCTTCTTTTTGCAGCTGAACACAGGACACCAGTTCACTGCCATCCATAATTATTGCCCATTCATACTGAATTGAGGGTAATTTGCATGAGTGGACAAAGTGGTCCAATAGAGCCATGGTGAAGCAGTGGCATATTCTGAGTACTATCAGCTCAAGCTCGCAGAGAGATGCAAGCGGACTGACTGTCCTCTTGAGAGAGAGGGAGAGTGAGAGAGACAGGGAGACAGCGGGAGAGAGAGAGAGTGAGAGTGAGAGAGACAGCGGGAGAGAGAGAGAGAGAGAACAAACAAACAAACGATTGAATGAAATTATGTTTCAAGAGGGTAAAAAAAAATAAACATATGCTTGTTTACACCCGGCCCTCTGGGCAAATCAAAGATTAAGAGAAAAAAAAAGAAATTAAAAAAATAAACAGGGAGAAAGAGAAGATAGATAACAAAAGAGGAGAGAGAGGGATAGAGAGAGGAGAGAGAAATGTGAAAAAAAATTCAGTCAGGGAATGGGAGAGGAGGTGTCAAGGGGGGTGGGGGTATGGGGTGATTTGTTGGATCGACTTTTTTCATTGGTGCCAGGTAAAACCTTCTACTTAACTTTTGTTGCTTTTTGCTATGTCTTAACCCGGTGTTCGGTTGTCTCTGTGTGTGTCTGTGTGTCCGTGGTAAACTTTAACATTGACATTTTCTCTGCAACTACTTTGTCAGTTGACACCAAATTAGGCATAAAAATAGGAAAAATTCAGTTCTTTCCAGTCATCTTGTTTAAAACAATATTGCACCTCTGGGATGGGCACAAAAAAAATAAAGAATGAAGCCTAATTATCTGCAAACTGCATTTACTGTTATATTTTTTGTATTCTCTAAACTTGGCACTTTGATCTGATATTCTGACCCAACAACAAGAGCAGTCATTTTAATCATTTTTTGTTCAAACAGGAACTTCTTTTGCTAAGCATGAAAGTTTTATTTATTTTGCAAACGTTTTGGTGCAGATAGTAAAAAAGGGAAATTACTCTGTAATTAATGCAAGGGGACTTAATTTGCTTTAAACTGATCTTTCTCATCTTAAACATTACATTTTGAAATTATACCCAATACATAAAAAGCTTGGATTTTTTTGTGTATCACAAGTGAGTCTTGAAGGCCTTGCCTCTTGTTTTTGTTTCTTTTGGATTTAAAAAGAAAAAAGAAAAATCTTTTTTGAATAATTTCCAGTATTGATGGACAGGCACACGGAGTATGGCTGCCTACATGGCGGGGTACAAACGGTCATACACGTAAAAGCCCATTCATGTACATACGAG
The DNA here is from genome assembly GCF_041734735.1 of Babylonia areolata. Lineage (NCBI taxonomy): Eukaryota > Metazoa > Mollusca > Gastropoda > Neogastropoda > Buccinidae > Babylonia > Babylonia areolata. The sequence continues at coordinate 9,515,823 of NC_134890.1, forward strand.
TGAACATGGGTGTTGCAGCCCATGAACGAAGAAGAAGATGGATGTGTATGATCACTGGTTCCTTTGCAGAACTCAAGGAGGGGTGCACATCCAGGAAGACAAAGTTACGGTCACCACCCCCACCTTGCTGTGGGTAGAGGTGAGAAAGGTTTTTCATGATAATTGCATGATTATTATAATCTTTCTATGTCTTATGTCTACTTTAGTTTGCTATTTCATGCCTATTTTATTCATATTTACTTTAATTGATTTTGTGTTGCACATGTATGGCTGTGATGATGTATGTATGATTTACTCTTAAGTTACCTTTAAAAGGTTTCTGTTGTGTTGCTATCTACTGTGATTATTTATTGTACGCATGGGTTGCCATCTAAACATTTTATGTCTTTTATGTATACATGTTGAATGACTGTGATTTCTGTGTATTGTTTATTTGTTTTACACCACAAATGAATTTCTCTTGTTGAGATGATAAAGTATTCTGTATTCAGTATTCTGTATTTCTGTATTCTGAGACATACAGTACAGTATATACTTATTAAGAAATGACTGGTCAAGCATAGACAGTAATGTTGTGGGTGTGTTTTTATGTGTGTGTGTATATGGATGTGTGTGCATGTGTGTGTGTGTGCGCGCGCATACATGTGTGCATGTGTGTGTGTGTGTGCGCGGTGTGTTTGTGTGCGTGTGTTTTTTTGTGAGTGTATTTGTGTGTGTACATGTGTTTGTGTGTGTGTGTGTGTGTGTGTGAGTGAGTGTGAGTGTATTTTGTGTGTATATATGTTTGTGTGTGTGTGTGTGGTCCTGTTTTATGTACCCTCTCATGAAGAACAGAGTTTTAGACAATTGTTTATTGCAAACACAATACAAGCATAGCCATGTGATGTGTGTGTGTGTGAGTGTGTGTGTGTGTGTGTGTGTGTGTGTGTAAACAGGCGCTGGACATCCTACTGGCCAAATTGAAGGCATCAGATTTTCCATTCAGTAAGGTGGCTGCCATCTCTGGTTCTGGTCAGGTGAGAGAGATTTACCCTTGTGTTTTGTTTTGTTTTTTGTGTTTTTTGTTGTTGTTTTTTCAGACCAACTTGGTATGAAAAATGTTTAATTACTCTTTCATGTGATATATCACACACACGCACACGCACACAGAGAGACTTACTCAAACATTCATGTACGCTGACATGCACACACTCAGGTGTGCGCATATACACGAGCACATGTGCATGCGTGCACACGCACATACGCGCGCGCACACACACACACACACACACACACTCGCACACACACACACACACACTCATTAACTTGCTCATAGGCACACATATGCATATGTGTTCACAGTAAAACATACACACGCATGCACATGTGCACACACACTTCTGTAGAAAACAAAAAAACCCATCAAAGCTATAACATACTTTCAACATACTCATCAGTATCTGTGAAAAACAGACTTCATCATAATTTACCATACTAAAAACAACATCAACAACAACATCAAATGGCCATGTGCAAACTTTGTGAAAGAGCTTCTGATCTTCCTTTGAAATCAACCATAATTCATGTCAGTGTTAGGCCATGGAAACATGAACATACCCAGTATTTTGTCCCCTCCAGAAAATAGACTATAGATGCCTAAATGGCAGGGTCAAAATACCCATAACACTTAAAAGCACACTTGTAGATATGTGTGAATGTGGAAGTTGCAGCCATTGATTGGGGGGGAAAAATTATCATGTTTTTTTTCTTTCCAGCAACATGGCAGTGTCTACTGGAAGCAAGGCGCTCGTCAAACACTGTCAAGTTTACAACCAAATAAAACATACTCTGAGCAACTTGGAGTGAGTATAATGCTTGTTCACCCTTTAATGTATACAGTTCACAAAATGTTAAAGGCCGCCATGGCATGAGGGGTGTATTCTTAAAAAAGAAACAAGAGACCAATATGTATGCATCAGCTGAACTATTGTTAGGAATCTTCCACCTTGAACATACAGCACAAAAAATCACCCTCAGGTTTTCAGCTTTCTAAACTGGATCCACGAATCCAAACTCCTTTTTTGTGTAGAATCTGCATTTCTTTTGCAGGAAAGCACAAACATCTATGCACAACCGTTAACACATCTGTGCCCTAAAACTTTGTCAATTCTTTCAATACCCAGACATACTGAAAATGTAGGATTCACTTTATTCATTGCAATTACATGTATTTTCTGACATCAAGGTGGCCCTAAACATTTTTTGTGCCTGGTATATTATGTGCTTTTACTTTTGTTAACTGTTTATAGATATCCTGTTGTTGTCAGGGGAACATGTATTGTGTGGTGTGGATTGCAGATTTGTACAGTTTATTGTAGGGTTACTATAGTTTGTGTCAAAGTGTTTACACTTTTCTCATTTTCATCTCCCATTTCATTCAATCATTATTTCTTCTCTCTCCCAAGTTGGGATGATGAGTGCATTCAGAGTTTTAAATAACGTTCCCATATTATCTCTCACTATATTACTGTCTTGTTGTTTTGTTGGGGTTTTTGTTGTTGTTTTTTTTAATTGTTTTTTTTTAAACTCCTGTATGTCTTTTTTCCTTTGCTCTGTCTGTCTGTAACTCTCTGTCCCTCTGTCAGTCCGTTCTTCCAGTCTTTGTACCCACTTCCCCACCCACCACCCACTTACCATATGTTCATTCTATCGCTGGTCAATTGCTCATTCACTTATTTTGTTTTTACATCTCCTGCTTGTCAATCTGCTTGCTAATTAAGTTGCTTTGATCATTATGTATTGTGTGCTTTAAATGATAGTGTACTTTAAGCATACCATGATGTATGGAAGTCATGTAAGTAAACGTTGAATGTTATGTCACGTAGCTAAATGCTGTATGTCAGGTAGGTAAATGTTGTATGTCATGTAGGTAAATGTTGTATGTCATGTAGGTAAATGTTGTATGTCATGTAGGTAAATGCTGTATGTCATGTAGGTAAATGTTGTATGTCATGTAGGTAAATGTTGTATGTCATGTAGGTAAATGTTGTATGCATTGAGTCCCTCACTTCGTGTCGCAGATAAATGTATGTATGTCATGCAGATGAACACTGTATATGATGCAGGTAAACATATGTATGTATGTCATGAAGGTAAACATTGTATGTCATGCAGGTAAACATATGTATATCATGCAGGTAAACATACGTATGTCATGCAGGTAAACATATGAATGTCATGCAGGTTAAACATTGCACTGGTATGTATGTCATGCAGGTAAGCTCTGTATATCATGCAGGTAATCACTGTTTGTCATGCAGGTGAATGTTGTATGATAGTCATGCAGGTAAACATTGTATGCCATGCATGTAAACATTGTACGAGGTGAATTCCTCACTGTGTGTTGCAGGACGCCTTTTCTGTGTCGCACTCTCCAATCTGGATGGATGCCAGCACCACCAGACAGTGTAAACAGCTGGAGCACAAAGTTGGAGGACCAACGGTGACTTGGACTGAGAGAGAGAGAGAGAGAGAGAGAGAACGTAGAACTTAGAACTCATTTGATTGTCACAAAAACCATCAGAGGAATTATGGACACTAAAAACTAAACACAATAAACAAATAAAAGCAAAAGCAATATGTTGTGAGCACATGCAGGATATACCACAAGACATAGTTGTGGATTGCGAACTTTAAAGCGCTCGTATATATGTTTTGCCAGTTCTGCTTGGAAATAACTTAGCGGCAACAGAGAACATGCATTGGATTATTGTGTTGCCAATGCCATCTGGCCAGTGATTTGAACATTCGGAATTGATTGTCACAAGTAGGTGAGATCTCAAGTCAGAGTATGCACTACACTTGTCCAGAAAATGCAGTTCATCCTCTGTGACTCCACATGCTTTACATAGCTGGTCTTCCCTAGTTTGTGTGTGTATGTGCATGTATGTTTGTGTGTCTATGTGTGTGTGCCTGTGTATGTGTGTGAGAGAGTATGTCTGTGTCTGCATCTGACTATATTGTGTTCCGATGTGTGCATGTGCAAATATGTGAATGGCAGGTGCAAGTATTCTGGTGTATACCTGCATTCCTTAGCAAAACCTCCCTGTGTGTGTGTGTGTGTGTGTATTTGTTTGTCTGTGTGTGTGTGCCTTTGTGTGTGTATGAGAGAGTATGTCTATGTCTGTGTCTGTCTGTGTATTGTGTTCTTATGTGTGCATGTGGAAATATGTGAATGGCAGGTGCAAGTATTCTCGTGTATACATGCAGTACTTAGCAGAAACTCCCTGTGTGTGTGTGTGTGTGTGTGTGTGTGTGTGCATGTATGTTTGTGTGTCTGTGTATGTGTGTGTGCCTGTGTATGTTTGTGAGAGAGAATGTCTGTGTCTGTCTGTGTATTGTGTTCTTATGTGTGCATGTGCAAATATGTGAATGGCAAGTGCAAGTATTCTCGTGTGCACGTGCATTGCTTAGCAAACTCCATAACTTTGAACACATATGTTTGTGTCTGTTACAGAAACTGGCTGACATCACTGGGGCGAGGGCATATGAGAGGCACACAGGCAACCAGATTGCCAAACTGTATCAGCAAAACCCTGAAGCATACAAAAACACAGAGGTGATAGCCTTAGATACATGGACACGTGTGTGTCAGCCCTTAGTGTTGAGAGTCTTCAGCTTGAATCTGTATCAGTAAAAACCCTGAAGCGCACAGCAAAGAAGGAGAAACCTTACTCTCATAGAGAATTCAGATGGCCCCCAGTTGCAGTATTTGAAGAAATGTATAATTATTTTTACATTTCCTCTCTCCTTCTGAGAGAATTTCAGTGGCCGAAGTTGCAGTCTTTGCAAAATTAAATTAAAATAAAAAATTTTAAAAAAGAAAGAAACTTCACTATTCAGCCGATTCATTTTTTTTTTTTTTTTATATGAGTGATCTTGAGGAGGAAAGTGGCAGAATGGTTAAGACGCTCATCTGCCAGTACAGAGTCTGTGAGAGTCTGGGTTCGAATCCTGCTCTCGCCTTCTCCCAAGTTTGACTGAAAAAGTCAACTGAGCATCTAGTCATTCGGTTGAGATGATAAACTAAGGTCCTGTGCCTTTGGCACACTGAAAAAGAACCCATGGCAGCAAAAGTTTATCCTCTGGCAAAATCATGTAGAAGACATCTACTCTGATAGGAACACAAATATATATGCTTGCGCTCAAGGTCTGACAAGCGTGCTGGGTTATGCTGTTGGTCGGGCATCTGCCTAGCAGATGTGGTGTAGCATATATGGATTTGTCCGAACACAGTGACACCTCATTGAGAAACTGAAACTGAAACTCTTAAACATTGTTTATTGTCTCATCTCGGTAAGCTCACAGCCCTTCAGTGACAAGCATATCACTCAGCAGCAATCAATGGGTTTAATCTCGTTGATGTATGTTTTTCAGAGGATATCTCTAGTGAGCAGTTTTGGTGCCAGTCTCTTCATCGGCGACTACGCTCCTGTTGATTACAGTGACGGGTCAGGGATGAACCTGTTGGATATCCGTACACGTGATTGGTCCGACGTCTGTTTGGATGCAAGTCTCTTCTTTTTGTTGTTGGTGGTGGTTGTCTGTGTGTCTGTCTGTGCATATGCGCATGCATGTGTGTGCGTGTACGTGTGTGTATGTGTAAGTATCCATGATTTTTGTTTTGTTTTGTTTTTCTTTGAAAAGCATTTATTTCAATGAAGAAAAGTTGAATGCTGATTGGAATAAATCATAGTAGACTTTGTGTGTATGTTGTGTGTGTGTGTGTGTGTGTGTGTGTGTGTGTGTGTGTGAAAACATCCAAAGAAGAATTAAATTTGAACAGAATATTAAAAATAATAAAATAGAAAGTAACTCTCCCATTATTCACATCTGAGAAACTTAAACCGACAGTTTTTGCATTTCTGTTATCTTTATTAAATAGTCAGATATATTAATGAACCCACGGGATATTCACTACATAAGACACTGATGCTGAAAGGATAAATTGCACTCATATATGAAAGATAAATCTTATTTCTATTGCAATAAATTTCTTCCGTTAAGTACAAAACATGTGATCTCTGTGTACATTCAACATTTAATCATGCACTTTGTTGAATATCAAACATTCAGAGCTGACGTTGTGTACAAAACATGTGGTGTCTATGTAGTTAACATTTTTTCATGTGTTTCATTGTTCAGGCTTGTGCTCCGGGCCTGAGAGAAAAGCTTGGAGATTCAGTCCCTTCGAATCAGGTGTTGGTGAGTGGGAAAGTTTCTCTCTCACTGTTAGCTGAGAATGATTGGGTTCATAGGATCTGTGAAAAAACAAAACATGACACAAATGTTTAATGCTTTTTATTTATCATGATAACATCAGTTTATAGGTTCAGTGAAAAAAAAAAAGATCAAAGTGTTAAAGGCCCTACAGTAATGCTAAAGACACATGACCTGATTGTTGATAGTACAGAAAAACAGTGGGTGTGTATGTGTCTCTGAGTGATGCGTGTGTGTGTGTGATATGATAACGTGTGATGCATGTGTGTGTGAGTGAGATATGATTACATGTGTCTTGTGTGAAGCGTGTGTGTGTGTGTGTGTGTGTGCGCGCGTGCGCAATATGATTACATGTGCCTGTATGTAATGGGGTGCTTGTGCAATATGATTAAATTTGTCTCTGTTATATGTGTTTATGTTTTGCGATGTGATTACAGGGTACAGTGTCATCATACCTGCACAACAGATACGGATTTCCAAAGGACTGTAAAGTTGTGGCGTTTACTGGAGACAATCCAGGTCAGTAATTGTAGCTAGTTAGTTCCCGCCACTTGTTCAAACTATGCTTCTCACTGTTGCCACTAACAGTAGTAATTGTACCCAGTTAGTGCCCACCTATTGTTCAAACTACACTCCTCACTGTTGCCACTAACAGTAGTAATTGTACCCAGTTAGTGCCCACCTGTTGTTCAAACTACGCTCCTCACTCTCACCACTAACTGTGTTACCAATTGTTTGAACGAGTTGTCTGTCAAACGCCCCTCCTGCCTGGCATGTACTGTAAACTGTCTTGTGAGTGCTGACCCTCTTTTTATGCAAATTTCACCCAGAAGTTGGGAGCGGGCGTTTACTGTGTACTTTACCCTTTCCAGGAGCCTAATGCCATACCATACAGTACTGGCTGGGTACTTACTATACTACGCAACACTCACTAAGGATTATACACTGAACGTATTGTGACAAGACAGAAACGTATTTTATTCAAAACAAGATGGTCTTTTTTTTTTTCTTTTCTTTTTGGTGGTGGTGGTTGCTGCCCCATCAGCTGCACTGTTTCAGTGGCATTATACCCACACTGCTCGTTCTGAGTCCCCTCATTCACAGCCACACCCAGGTTTTTCTGTCACAGTCACAATGCTAAAACTGAAGTCACAATAAGAGCAGGGCATGAATGGCCACATAATTTGAGGCTGTTTTTTTATATTGATGATGAAGGAGGAGGAGGAGGAGGATGCTGTCATGGATGTCATTGAGGTTTGGGACTACATGACAAAGCTGTACTTTAAGCTTTCTGTCATAATGATATCCTGGCGTCAACCAGGCCCGAGAGATACAGACACTTCTGGTGTTGGTCAGGAAATTAGAGCAACACACCCAAAGATGCATCGGTGAAGTGGATAATACTCAACAGTGTGGTCCCAGTCTTTCCGTTTAAGCCCATAGCACTCTCAAATTATGTGCCTCGTCCACAAATCAATACAATGAAAATTCACTCGTGGAATGAGATGGTGAGCAACAATGAACACATAACAGAGGCTACCCCTAAAATCAAACATAAATGGGGCATGGTAGGAAAATGTCATCTCACTCATGTCATGGTTTATGTGATTATTATCAGCTTTTTTTTGGTGTTTGTTTGCTTGTTTCAGGATCTTTGGCAGGCTTGGCTCCAAAACGAGAAGATGTCATTGTGAGTTGCCAGTGTTTCCTCTTTTTGGATTACTTTTCTTCCATTTGAAATTGTATTGTATTACTCTTTTTGTCACACCAGATTTCTCTGTGTGAAATTTGGGTTGCTCTCCCCAGTGAGAGCATGTCATTACACTGAGAGCACCACCCTTTTTGTATGTATATGTGAATGTATAGCTGTGAGCATGACTGTGTGTGTGTGTATTTGTGTGCATGTGTATGTATACCTGTACGTGACATGTGGGTGCCTATGTGTGTGTGTGTGTGTGTGTGTGTGTGTGTGTGTGTGTGTGTGCCTGTGAATGTTACTCTGTGTGTGTGTGTGTGTGTGTATCTGTGAGAGTGTGTGTGTATGTGTGTGTGTGTGTGTGTATGCAGTGTGTAAATGGGATAAGGGGGGTGGTGTGGGACACAGGCGGAGGTAAATTCCAAGAGATGTTGTTGACACCTGTTTGTTGACCATGTGCGGCACCAACAGGTGAGTCTGGGCACCAGCGACACAGTGTTTCTGTGGCTGGAGACGCCCACCCCCAAACTTGAGGGCAGCATCTTTGTCAACCCTGTCCTGACGTCTGACTACATGGCTCTCCTCTGGTCAGTGCTCTGTGGAGGGGGAGGTCGGGGGCGAGGGGGGTGGGGAGGGCCTGGGGGGGGCGGGGAGCTGCGTGCATGTGTGTGTGTGTGAGAGTTTATGGAGACGCCCACCCTGAAACTGGAAGGTAACATCTTCGTCAACCCCAACCTGACCTCTGACTATATGGCTCTCCTCTGGTCAGTGCTCTCTCTGTGTGAATGTTGGTGGGTTGGTTGGTGCGTGTCTCTGTCTCTGTGTGTGAGTGTGTGTATGAGAGGTGGGGGGATGGGGCTTGGCGTATTTGTGTGTGTGTGGGTGTGTGTATGAGGGGTTGGGGGGGGAAGGAGGTGGGTGAGTGTGTGTATAAGCATGTGTGCTGGAGGTGCGGGGAGGGAGGGGGGGGGGTAGGTTGGGGGGATTGAGCATGTGTATGTGTGTATGTAAGTGAAGAAAAAAAGGGATATTTTAAAATCGGAAGGGGCATTTTCCTTTGACAGAAACATACACCCATATAATACATACACACAGCACACACACACGATAGAATCTTTTATTTTCTGAACAAATAAACATGCCAGTATACAAATGTTGCATGTCTGTATGAGTGTACATGTGTGCATGACTGAAACCTGATTGAATGACACAGGAAACGAATGATGAGCACCCAAATGGCAGCTGTGAGTCAGCTCTATCCAGGTAGGCAGACTGTTCTGCAAATGTCTCTGTGTTGTTTGTAAAGTGCTTAGAGCTTGGTCTCAGACAGAGGATAGGCGCTATATAAGTATCCATATAATCATCATCATCATCATCATCATAACATACTTTTGATTTTTCAGCTTCAAGAACGGTTCACTGACCAGGGAGAGGATTCGTGACGAGAAATCTGGTGGGTCATGGACAACATTTGGTCAGCAGTTGAAATCAACTCCCATGGGCAACAGTGGCAACATTGGTCAGTTGTGGGTGGTTGTCTGTGTTGTGCAAGCTGTTTTTGTTTGTCCTGGTTTGGTGCACTGAAGATGTTTGTGTGGATGGGCTTTTTTTTTTGCTTTTTTTTTTTTGCTGCCCCATCATCTGCATCGTTTCAGTGGCATTATTCCCATACCGCTCATTCGGATTCCCCCATACCCCCATACATGGCCACACCTGGGTTCGTCCGTCGCAGTTCCAGCATCGGCAGTCCGCAGGGAACCATCAATATTAGGTCGCCAGGAGGCCACACATCAGAGGAGACCCTGCACTGCTGCTTAGTCACTTTGGTGGTGTTCAGTGGTGCCTGTTCTGATTCAACGTACTTCGGACACCACCTAGTAAGGCCCCTACTAACGACAATAATGGCTTAGTCGCGGAGCCAGACTGAGTGAGCATCCCTCCCAGAGGGGAGACCGCCACCATGTCCCTCAAACAAAAGCCCCCATGAATCTGCTGACACTGAAGACATTGACAGGACTCACCCCAAGCACAGAAGTGGAGGGTTATCGAAACTGAGGTCACCATGAGAGCAGGGCATGAAAGGCCACAGACTTTGGGACTGGTTTTTTTTTATATTGATGATGATGGAGGAGGAGGAGGAGGAGGATGATGACAATGTTGCCATGGAGGACCATCTTGGCCAGGGACTGCGCGACAAGGCTGTCCTCTACGCTTCCTGTCATAATAATATCCTGACATTAACCAGGCCTGAGAGACACAGACACCTGCAGTGTTGGTCAGGCACCCAGAGCAACACACCCAAAGACGCATCCTTGAAGTGGATGACACTCGACTGTGTGGTCCCGGTCTCCCCATTTAAGCCCACAGCACACTCAACTTTGGGTAGGATCCGGCCATGGGCCGAAAATCCCACCTTTGCCGCGTCCTCCCAGCTGTCAGTCCATGACGCTAACCACTTCGCCACGGCGGCTGGTTTGGATGGACAACTTTGTACCAACTGAAACAGTGCCTGTATATTGCTGAGAGCCATAACCACCAGTTATCTTTAAATAAGAAATGGCCATTTTGAGAGATCACCAGTTGAAATGCTCAAAGGGCTTAGTTTAAGATTTTCTTGCTGTCCTGTTTGGTTTTTTGTTGTTGTTTTTCTCTAAAACTGTGTTGTATTGTGACATGTTTCCCACAAAATATTGTTAAAGCCATATAATGGAATGGCTTGGAAAATGATCTCTGTGCATAGATGTACACAACTGTCACAAAAACAAATGATTTCAGTTTTTTGATTCATCAGTATGAATATGGAAAACAATGTTTGAAAATAATCAATTACAAAAAAAATAGTGTATCCCAGTGTGCTTCGCAGAGCAGTTAGCAAAAACGATGTTAAATATAACAGTGTGTATGACCTGCTTTCTTACAGCTTGTGATGTATGTTATGATTTCAGGGATCTACTTTGATGTGACAGAAATTCAGCCATTGGTGCAAGGAGTCTTTCGCTTCAGTGAAAATGGACAACAGGTTAGATATTTAAGTGTAGTGTTGTATGTTTTATATTGTATTGTATTATATATCCTATTGTATTGCCCCTGTCTCTCTCTTTCTCTCCCTTTCTCTCTCTCTCTGTGTCTCTGTCTGTCTGTCTGTCTGTCTGTCTCTCTGTGCCCCTCTTCTCTCTCATCACTGTATTTACTGTTGAATTATCAAAGAAGGGCAGACAAGGAATTAATATGATTTCTTGAGTAGTAGAATTGTGTTTGATGCTATTTGCAGTAGATTTTGTACTTTTGTATAATGCAACCATGGTCTTGATAATTACTGTGTTGTAAACATTTTTTTGTGTGTGCCTAGAATGTTTGAGTTGTATGTAGGAAATTTTCAGTTTAGAATGCCTTTTATTATATACAATTTTTTGCATTATGTATCATTATATTCATGTTCGGTTTACTTTAAAAAGAATTATCTGGCTAACAGTGGATGGAATGGTCCACTTCAGATGCATGTCTTGGGTTTATGCACATGGATTATTTTACTACACTGTGTCAGGTTTTTTTTCTTTTTCTTTCCCCCCAGGTTCTGAAGGATCAGTATATACAATTTTCAGCCATGATATGGCTCTGCATGGTAGGCTGGGCTGTAAGCAACAATGATGAGTAAAGATGGCCATTGAGATATAGAATCATGTGAATATTCAGAACCTAGAAGCAGACAGATTGTGGTGGATCATACAAAGCCTAGAAGCAGACAGTCTCCAGTGTATCGTACATCATGAAAAGACAAATGTTATAGTTTTTTTTGCAACAACAGCCACTTTTCAGCTCACAAATATTGGTTTTATGATGATGAGATAGAAGTAACAATTTTTTTGTGCCATGCAGTCAAGGTTATATTTGTCAAGAAAACACATGTGGTCGAATTCCTTATTAGATCATTAAAATCACAAAACATTATAATCAGATTTACAAAAAGTAACCAATTTACATTCAACATTTTTTGTTTTAGGTGGATTCCTTCCCCGATGATGTTGAAGTGCGTGCCGTGATAGAAGGGCAGTGCATGTCCCGTAGGATCCATGCAGAAAACCTGGGCTTTGACATTGGTAGGTCCTGTCCTCTTTGCTGTGAGAGTCGACTGGCCCTAGTCCTGTGTGCATTCTAACACTTGTGTGTTTACATTTGCACAGTGATGTAGGTTTGTATGCAAACACATATCTGCACACTTGGTTCACACACACATGCAAATGATAACATTGTGTACAAACATCTACACATTCATGCAGTCAGACACATAAATTATGTATGTACGGTGATGTGTGTACAATCATATGTGTACACATTCACACGGTCACACATATGTATGTATAGTGATATGTGTACAATCATACATCGACACATTCATGCAGTCACATGTATAATGGCATGTATACAGACAGCCTGTGTATGCCTAATCTTGTCTGTGCAACATTAGTTAATCTGACACAAAATGACCATTGTTCTGTCTGTAAACATGTCATTATACTTATGTTTGTGACTGTATGAATGTGTAGCTGTATGATTGTACACATAACACTATACATGCATATGTAATGGAATTATCCTAAGTAATTGTCTCACCTCGATTGTCATATTTTTGGGTTTGGGTGTCAACCTAGATGCATTTCTGATTCACAACATCTTTTCAACAGATTTTTACCACCCAAGTAACTCACCATATTATCAGGCGTATGAGTCTTAAGTTGAAAAAAGTATTGCATCATAGCCATAAAATATAATACACGTATATGTACACATTTCATGCATTTTTTTCCTTTTATGTTTCATATTCTGTACTTACTTGCTTACATTTGTTTTTGAGTAAAGACAAGATGCACTCATATCTTGACATGAACATCTATGCATGCAAGTTTTATATTCTGTGATTACTTGCATACAGTTTGTTTTGTGTTTTTTTTAGAAAAGACAAGATGCACTCATATCTTGACATGAACACACATGCATGCAAGTACACACAACAACTAAAGCATATGCTTACAAATATACAGTGAAAGACACACACATTCAAACATATTTCCACAGGTCCACACTGATGATCTGTAACAGAATGAAAAGGTGTAAGATGATGAACACAAAAAGACTCACGCCAACACCTGTTTGTTATATTTTTTCTCATTTACAGGTCCCAAAACGCGGGTAATTGCAACTGGAGGAGCGTCATCTAATCCGGGTATTTTACAGGTATTACACTAGGGTCAGAGTTAAAATGATAGTGCAAGTATCTATGTATTCTAAATAATATTGATTATTTATATCTAGAAGCAAAATATACCATTTTGTTCAAATTAAGACTGACTCTTACCAGCCTTTTACATTCTGTTTTTTTGTACTACCAAACTTTTTTCAAACTGTTACGTTCTCTTTTTTTGTACAAGCAAACTTGTGTCGAAACTGTTACATTCCCTTGTTTTGTGCAAGCAAACCTGTATCAAACTGTTACATTCTCTTGTTTTGTGCAAGCAAACCTGTATCAAACTGTTACATTCTCTTTTTTATTGTACAAGTAAACTTGTTTCAAAACTGTTAATTCTCTTTTTTTTTTTTTGTACAAGCAAACTTGTTTCAAAACTGTTACATCCTCTTTTTTGTACAAGGAAACTTGTTTGTAAACTGTTACATTCTCTTTTTTTATATCAAACTGTTAACTTGTTTCACAGAAAACTTGTACTAAAACTGTTACATTCTCATTTTTTTGTACAGCAAACTTGTATTTGTATCAAACTGTTACATTCTCTTTTTTTTTTTTTTTTTTTTTTTACAAGCAAACTAGAAGATATGAGCAGCTCTTGCAGTTTATCACCTTTCTTGTGCTGATTAGACTTGTGTCACCGTATTTACTGTTCCCAGGTGATAGCTGACGTGTTCAATGCACCAGTGTACATCAAGGATGTGGCTAATTCTGCCGCCTTGGGCTGCGCATACCGTGCGAAACATGGTATGAGGGATGTTGTGATTTGGGTGGCACTTTGAACCTTGCTGCTTGTTTTCAGTTCAGTTCTATTGCATTCTGTTCCCAGTTCCTGTGTGTTTGGGTGAAGTTTTCAGTGGGCTCTAAACTTAAGTTTAGAAAGAAGAGATTTTAGCCTTCGTTTCTTGGTTTCAGCACACTGTGTGTATAAAATAAAAAAATTAAAAAAAATCTTATGATTGTTTTAAGGGATTCATTGTCACGGTGAGAACTGGTATGTGTATGTGAATGTTCATGTGTTTACATTACAGTGTTAAAAATTTTAAAAAAGACCACAGACAGTGAGGGTGCAATGACAGTCAAAGTTCAATGTATTGAAATCTTAAAACAATGCACTTTTAGTTGTTTTCAGACTCTGAATATTAAAATTTTGAACCGGAGACTCTTTTGTTTTATAAAGTTGAAATGCCCAAGAATGTGAATTGCTATTGTGCTTGAGATGAAACCATTTCAAAAAAGAGACAGTCGTTTTCTGTTGAATTAAGTGAATTACATTCACTGCTGTAATCCATGACTGGCTGACAAACAGTAGTAATGATGACAGGTGTGTGACAAACATACCTGGATTAATGATGAGGACAGGTGTGTGACAAACATACTGGATTAATGATGAGGACAGGTGTGTGACAAACATACCTGGATTAATGATGAGGACAGGTGTGTAACAAACATATACCTGGATTGATGATGTGGACTGGTGTGTGACAAACATATACCTGGATTAATGATGAGGACAAGTGTTTGACAAACGTATACCTGTATTAATGACGTGGACAGGTGTGTGGCAAACATATACGATTGATGATGAGGACAAGTGTGTGACAAAAGTGTACCTGGATTGATGATATGGACAGGTGTGTGACAAACATATACCTGGATTAATGATGTGGACAGGTGTGTGGCAAACATATACGATTGATGATGAGGACAAGTGTGTGACAAAAGTGTACCTGGATTGATGATATGGACAGGTGTGTGACAAACATATACCTGGATTGATGATATGGACTGGTGTGTGACAAACATATACCTGGATTGATGATGTGGACAGGTGTGTGACAAACATATACCTGGATTAATGATGAGGACAGGTGTGTAACAAACATATACCTGGATTAATGATGTGGACAGGTGTGTAACAAACATATACCTGGATTGATGATGAGGACAAGTGTTTGACAAACGTATACCTGTATTAATGACGTGGACTGACAAAAGTGTACCAGGATTGATGATGAGGACAGGTGTGTGACAAACATATACCTAGATTGATGATGATGACAAGTGTGTGACAAACGTATACCTGGATTAATGATGATGACAGGTGTGTGACAAACACATACCTGGGTTAAAGATGTGGACACTTGTGTGACAAACATATACCTGGATTAAGGATGAGGACAGGTTTTGTGACAAACATACATCTAAATTGATGATGTGGACAGGTGTGTGACAAAAGTATACCTTGATTGATGATGAGGACAGGTGTGGTGACAAACATACACCTGTATTGATGATGTGGACAGGTGTGCTGGGCGAAGGGGTGGCTTTCTCCCAGGTGGTGGCAACCTGCCAGGAACCTGTGTGTGCCGCCCAGCCCACCCCGGGGGCTGACCAGGTAGGAATAGCTAAAGTACACTGTGTGCACTTGGCAGAATTTGTGTGTTAACTCTTTCACTGCCACAGGTGGCAGAATGGTTAAGATGCTCAGCTGCCAATACAGAGAGTCTGTGAGGGTGTGAGTTCGAATCCCACTCTCACCCTTTCTCCCAAGTTTGACTGGAAAATCAAACTGAGCGTCTAGTCTTTCGGATGAGACAATAAACCGAGGTCCTGTGTGCAGCATGCACTTGGCATACTGAAAAAAAAAAGAACCCATGGCAACGAGAGTGTTGTCCTCTGGCAAAATTATGTGAAAAGAAATCCACTCTGATAGGAACACAAATATGAAAGCATGCACTCAAGGCCTGACAAGCGCTTTGGGTTATACTGCTGTTAGGCATCTGCCTAGCAGATGTGGTGTAGCGTATATGGATTTGTCCAAATGCAGTGACACCTCATTGAGAAACTGAAACTGAAACTCAGCTCCACAGGTGACATTAGTCAACATCAGTGGGTCATGTTAATTATGATGGCTGCTGGAAAAAGAGGGCGCTAGTCAGGGGGGCAAAGGGGAGGTTACCTACTTCTGGGAGGTTATTGACCGTAGCTACTTTCGTTTTCTCCGCATAGGCGGATAGTAGTTTGCACAGGACAGGAATGTCAGACCCCTGCCGGAGTCTGCACTAGTGGGTCACGGTAAGTATGTTACTTAAACGTAATTTTATATAGAAAATTTCCTTTTTTTACATTGTAACAAAGCTTGACACCTGCAGTTTCCCTGTGCAGTGGAATAGCAACAAACATTCGCCCCCTGACCTAGTTTGAAGTGAACCAGTGCTGTTTTCACATGAGCCAAAGCCTGTGAGAGCTTTGTTTCTAGAATATTTGTTGCTGGGGAATGTTTTCCACAGAGAAACTTGGAGGTGAAAGAGTTAACAAAATAGCAAATTACACTATGAGCAGAATTTTTGTGTTGAAGAAATAGCAAAAGTACGCTTTGTACACTTGGCAGAATGTGTGTGTTGCAAGAAATAGCACAGAGCACAGTAGCAGAATTTGTGTGTTAAAGGTTCTCCATTTTATATCAATATACTGTGGATCTATTACTTCATCTGTTTCTTTCTTCTTGTGTGTGTGTGTTCTGTGCTTTGTGTCTGACTGATGTGTTATTGTAAAGCACTTTGAGTCATGCTGTATTAACTATTATTATTCTTGATATTGTTTTCTTTTTTTCCCCCACAGATCTAGGAAGGTTTGAAAGTGCTGTATAAATGTACATTATTATTGTTGATATTCTCTTTTTTTTTTCTCCACAGGTGTATACTGCTTTATGTCAAAGATACAGTGAACTTGAGAACATGGTGGAGATGCAGCACGGCAAATCCTGATCTGTGGACATTAGATATTTTGTCTGCTGAACGTGGGGAGGTCATTGAATCTTCACCTGCCAGAGTCACAGTGTATGCATGGACACCTGAAAGATGTTTTGCTTGGAATTATGCATGCAATTTCACTCTCTCTCTCTCTCTCTCTCTCTCTCTCTCTCTCTCTCTCTCTCTCTCTCTCTCTCTCCATGATTCCCAGCTATTGATTAGGCTCATTTGTTTAATTGTCTTATTGTTGTAGCTAATTAATTGTTGCTATGCATTCCATGTCTGAAATCAATATCTTATCCATATAGCTACTTTGTAAACGTTTTATGTCTGAAATCAACATTTTATTCATTCAGCTACTCTCTGTAGGCATTCTGTCTTTTGTCTTGAGTCAGTCTTATTCATTCAGCGACTTGTCTGAAAGCATTCCATGTCTGAAATCAATATCTTATCAATGTAGCTACTTCTCTGCAATCACTCTAGCTGTATCTGAAATCAGTCTTATCCATCCAGCTGTTTGTAAGCATTCCATCTCTGCCTGAAATCAAGATCTTAAGCTTGTAGCAACATGTCCGAAAGCTTTCTGTCTATGCCTAAAATCAAGATCTTATTCTTTTTGTTACTTGTCAGAAAGCATTCTGTCTGTGCCTGAAACCAAGATCTTGTAGCTGCTTATCAGAAAGCATTCTATCTGTGCTTGAAACCAAGATCTTGTAGCTGCTTGTCAGAAAGCATTAATCTGTCTGTGCCTGAAACCAAGATCTTGTAGCTGCTTATCAGAAAGCATTCTATCTGTGCTTGAAACCAAGATCTTATCCTTGTAGCTGCTTGTCAGAAAGCATTCTGTCTGTGCCTGAAACCAAGATCTTGTAGCTGCTTGTCAGAAAGCATTCTGTCTGTGCCTGAAACCAAGATCTTGTAGCTGCTTGTCAGAAAGCATTCTGTCTGTGCCTGAAACCAAGATCTTGTAGCTGCTTGTCAGAAAGCATTCTGTCTATACCTGGAATAAAAGTCTTATCCATTCAGCTACATGTCTGTAAGCATTCTGTCTTTGTCTCTAATCACTTGTATCCATTCACCTACTTGTCCCTAAGCATTCTGTCAATGTCTAAAATAACGTCTTATTCTTATAGCTACTCCTCTGTAAGCATTCTGCCTGTGTGTCTGAAATCCAGTTTTTGACTGCCACTGAGGATTGTATTATTTAATCTGGACAGCACACTGAACATGTTGTCTTGTCAACTGTCACAGCAAACTCAACGTACTGCTTTCTCTCAGCTTCAGTCCTACATCAGAAAACATGCTTGCTTCTGCTGGTCAGATTTAAATATTTTTGTTGTTGAAACTTGCTGATGTTGAGTGTAGAGCTCTGGCTACTACTACAAAATTTCATGTATGTGAACATGTATGAGAAAATGTTTGGAAATAGTGTTTGTGTGCACAAACAAGCAATCAAGTAACAGAGAACATCAGTCTGGAACGTTGTGTGTTTTTGAGTCATGTTTGGGTAATGAAGCCAGGTGTTTGGCCTGGTGGGTACTTATCTGTTTGCAAGTCTACACAATTTTTATTTCATCATTTGGATGCACATATTCTTTGGTGAGAAAGAAAGAAAAATGCATATTTAGAATGACAAAGATAGTGGTATTTGTAGGACACTGAACGTTGTACAGTACTGTGATAGTTCTTGGAACCCTAAATAATATTACAGATGATGTGTTGAACACCACCTGAATTATCAGACAGGTAACTTGACATGTTTTAGCTGGCTGAGAAGCAGTGAAAGAGAAAGTGTCATAGGAGGAGAATGGTTTGTTAGTGTTGATAATGTGCTTTTGCTATGAGTAGTGACTGGAACTTTACACAGAAAGTCTCTGAAAGAAAGGATGCACAGGATATATATATATATATACCTAGAACTTTGCAGAGGAAGAGAACACAAATCAAAAAAGAAACTTGTCTTCCATGTGTCGCAGTTGATAGATGCTCTGCCTTACTCTTGTTTTTGCAGCATTTAGTTTACTTTTCTTTGCAGCATTTGATTGATAGAGATTTACTTTAGAATTGCAAGACTGTCTTTCAGGTGTCACAGTAGGTAGGTGTATAAATTGCCATTTATGCTGTACTCTTGTTACTGCAGCAGTTACGGTAGTTGAATTTTCTTGTTTGCTGCATTTGGATAGAGATTTTCTTGAGAATAGCATTTTGATGCAGAGTATTCATTAAGTCATTTTATATCTATTAGCTATAAATATATATATATATTTTTTTTTTTGTTTGTTCAGAAGTGTGATAACTATATTTTAGAAAGTGGTATTCATTCAATTAATTTCATGCGATGCTTTGCATGTAATTTTTTTTTCTGTTGTTCCATGTGAGGAATTTTCTTACATGATTGTTTTTTTTATTTGAAATTAATTTTCTTGCTTAATTAAAAAAACAAAACAAAACAATATACATGCATTGGATTTGGAGTGACTGTTTTGAATGGTGTGTGTATGAGTGTATGTGTGTGTGTGTTGGTTTTGAGCGCTGTATGTGTGTGTATGGTGTGTAGTAATTGTGTTTTGTCATATAGTTAACTGTGGAGATGGGGCTATACATGCTGGTCAGGTTTATTCCTGGGGACTGCTACGGTAGCCTGACTGGCCCAGCTGGAGAAGTGAACATCCCAGTGGTGGTTTGTTTATTTATGTAGTTCATGTGGGATCTGTAACCAGACAGAAGAAGGAGAGTGGCAGAAATATGAGAACTGCATTTAACCAAAAACAAATAAACTAATTATTCAGCCCCATTGGTGGAAGGATGACACAAAGACAGCCTGGATAGAAGAGCATGCTGCTGTCAAATGTTATTAAAAAGAGAAAGACCAGAACCTTTGCATGACAAAAAAAGAAAGAAAAAAAGGAAAGAAAATGAAAAAAGAAAGCTGTTCAAAACCATAGCACTAGAAGCAAAAGACAGCAACACTGACAGAGTTCTGACAATTCTATCATCGCATGGAAGGACAAATCTGAACAAAAGCCCCAGATAAGTTTAGGTACTAGACTAAGCTGAAAACCAACAAACAGAAAAAGGAACTGCTCAGCTCAAATGTTTTAAATAGTTGAGCGATAAAAAAACAACAACAAACAAACAAAAACAAAAAAAACCAAAAAACTTTGATGAAAATAATGAATATGTGGATGAACTAAACCAAAAGCTTAGGCAGACTGGATCTGATGATGACATCACAGTAGAAATCTGATCTAAAATAAAACAACAGGAAAATTCAAGAAAAATACTGTCCCTGGCCCAGACAAAATTTGCAACTCATCAAAGAGCTATCAGAACAAAACTGAAGCAAATTGTTTAAATCTCCATGCAAACAATATTCAGAATGGAAATGAGATAGGACGCAGTTTCTTAAAGCCCATACAAAGATAGGGAAGGATCATCATCTGGTTAGTCATAGCATGGAAGGTGGCAAGAGATCTTGAACAGAGGTACTTTATCATTCCAAATCAAGGGGTCTGGGGATGTTGCATTGAAGAGGTGAATATACACATGAAAATGTGTCTGATTTTGCATATAATGTATAATATGAATGATTTCTAAAGGAAACAAGAAACAGCAGTAGCAACTGACTTGGTAAATGCATACAATAATGGTTAGTCTGCACAACTCGTGGAGCTGTTGCTATAAAGGTCCATGGAGAAACTTTGACACTAACAAGATAGATATTGTAACTGGATAACAAGTTCTTCATGTCAGGAATATTACAAAAATGAGTACTTTAGTGTCAGTGTTATCACAACTGGATGATAAATGTTTCAATATCAAGATTAACACAACTAGATAGTGAGTGAATATGTGCCAGGAATATTACACCTGCATCAAGTGCTTCAATTGCAGGAATATTACAACTGTGATGATAATGAATGCTTAGGTATGAACTTCATAATAAGTGCTTCGTTGTAACAATTATCACAAGTAGATGATGATAAACGCTTTGTGTCAGGAATATCACAACTGGATAAAATACGTGCTTCAATGTCAGGAATATCATGACTGGAAATGAATGTGAGTTCTGCAGCACAAAATACAGGAGATTTTATGTCACCTTTAATTGCTGGTCTTGAAATCAGTTTATCCAAGACAAATTAAACAATAATGGCTTGTAGAAAATGCAGCTGTCAGTGTGCATGAAGATATGTATATGCTCAAAGGCAGGATGCCAACATGAGCAACCACAATGGCAGGAAGGCAGCGGCAAAATGCACTTATAGATATATCACACACATAATTTGTTCAATGAAAAAAAATGGTCTGATATATGAGGTGAAGACAATTAAATAGTTCCCACAGTCTGGTGACTTAGAATGAATGCGCGCGAGCGCACACACACACCCACGCACGCACACATACACACACACATATGCACACGCATGCACACATACACACACACCTATGCACACGCACGCACACACGCACACACACACACAGCTCTCTCTCTCGCTTCTCTTTCTCTCTCACAGTGAGACACACACACACACACACACACACACACACACACACTATTGCAAGTTGACGCGTTGTAAGTCTTTGTTCGTTTCTCCACTCTCCCTATTCTAAAAGTGATTGTTTGTAAATTGACGGATTTTCATATGGTTCATAATATGAATGCCTAGTTCCGTTTCGTTGGTTCTCTGGAGACCAGACGAGACGCACTACAAAGTTGTACGTTTTGCTGGAAAAGTGCTATTGTTGTTATTGTCTTGTTGCCTGTCAGACTAGCGCTCGTGATTTGTATAATTATAAACCACATGAAGGTGAGATGTTAGTTTATTTTGCGCGGGCACGGACGGGGGCTAACATGAACGATGGCGATCAAACTGATACACTGAACTGATGGGTAGTGTGACACTGAACTGATGAAGGGTACTGCTAGGGCCTACTTGATCTTGATTGAATGAATTATTTACTGATGGTGGATGCAAAACAGTACCGATGGTTCCGGTGATAAAACACCAGTGCACTGAATGCAGTGATTGAGTGAGTATACGACAATGGGTTTATTGAACTTTAGTTTAATGGCAAGCTCTTGTCACATAATCCTACTTATTGACAGTATGATTATGACAATATCATACGAGTGTTCAGCACTGGTAACATTGACATTTCAAAACTGAGCTAACATAACTATTAAACGGACTAAAACAAGAGAACCTGCCTCCAGAGGTCCTGAATCTGACTGACCAGCACATCCCCCCCCTCCTCCTCCTCTACCACCACCACCCCACCCCTCCCCCAAGTCCCCAACTGCCAGTTCTATAAAACAACAACCTAGCCAGTAGAGACCACCCAGTTCTATACACATCAGAACCATCGAAAGGATGATGGTGGATGTTTAAAGAAAGAAGAAGACGAACAGCAGTTTCATGTTTTGGGGGAAACTGGAAAGTCAGACTGTTTTAAGAGCTTTCCATTAATACCATTGATTAAGCTGCTAACAAGGAGCCACGATAGTGTAATGGGTAAGACAGTTTCTTCTCACCCAAACACGCGGAGTTCGAATCTGCCGTTAGGATTTTTTTTCTTTTTCTTTTAACCCGACGCTTTATAATAACAAATACAGAACAGAGTTTAACGATGAGATTTAAAAAAAAAAGTGTATCACAAGTGAGTCTTGAAGGCCTTGCCTCTCTTCTTGTTGTTGTTGTTTTGTTACAAGTTTTCTTTCTCAACTATATAAGTGTATTCAAGTTCTGAACCTTGAAATTCTTAACATTGTTTCACTTCAGCAAAGGGAGAAAAAGCTGCTTGGATTCCTCGGGTTTATTTAGTAATTTACTAAGTACTGTTACTAAGTACTGTTCATATCTTTTACTGATGTAGCTCTCTGTGTGTTTGCAACTGTTATGTTTGTGTGAATTTCAAATTTGGAATGTTTGACTTTGATATACTCAAATTTCATTATGTTATGTATGAAAACCTTGAAAACCTATGTTTGCAGATCTGGCCATGACGTCACAATGTCAGTAACTATGGAGGAAGCCTCAACAGCCAAACTCTACCGCTGTGGCTTTTGTAGCCAGGATTTTTTGAGTTATGAGAGCTGTCTGGCTCATTTGACGAGCCATACATTGGAAGAAGACCAGTCCTCAACAACAGCAACAGCAACAGCCACAGTAAGCAGTGGTGAGCGACAGAGAGGCGGGACAGAAGAAGAATCTGGTGTGGCAAGTAGGAGGCAGAGTTCAGCAGTATCTGAAAAATCCAGCATGGGTGAAAGTCCGGGGTCACTGTCAGCTGTGATGCCATCGGTTGTGAACAGTTTAAACTCCTCCACCCTGCTGCCTTCAACAACACAAATTTCCACTCACGCTGTGGGCAGTGATGGGGTCAGTTCAACAGTACCTGTAGCAAGTGGTGGAGTTAGTGCAGCAGTACCTGTAGCTAGTGGTGGAGTTAGTGCAGCAGTAACTGTAGCTGGTGGTGGAGTTGGTGCAACAGTACCTGTAGCTAGTAATAGTTATTCAAGTGATACTCTCGTTCAGACTTCAGAGCCAAGAAATGTTGTGGTGCAACCTGCCCAGCCAAGCAGTATTCTAGTGCAGACACACTCGTCTGGTGCATTTATCGTGAAAACCAAGTCTGGGAAGTTGCCACAGGTGGGTGAAATCCAGCAAAGTGTGCACAGCAGCAGTGAACATTTGACAAATGTGAAAAAAATAATGAAAGAAAGAGAAACTAATGAAAGTGCGAACGTAAGTTTACTTTATGACAACAGTGTTTCTGGTGAGGCCCGAGATGAGTGTAGGAAACAGGTGGACAGTGACGCTGAAGGCAACTCTCTAGAGCACTTCCAAACTGACGTGGGTGATGTGTGTGTCAGTTCAAAGTCAGAAGTGTCCAAAGATGATGATCGACCTTACGCTTGCCCAGAATGCCCCGCCAGGTATCGCTTCCTCAGCAGTCTGTCTGTGCACAAGAAGAGGCATAATGGATCTGAACCATACCAGTGAGTATTTGATAAGTTGATAGACCTGTGTCACAATAATGTTCAGCAGAACCTATAACTATAATGGAGTTACTGTGTCCAAATTGGTTTTTAAGGCATTGGACTTCTGATCCAGTGATCAGGGTCAAGGCCCCATTTCAGCATGGTGTTGTATCCTTGGGAACTAGGGCACTTCACTCTGATTTTTCTTACTCACTTGGTGTGAATGGGTTACCTGACTTTTGTCATAGGAAGGATTAAGTGGTGGAAGGAGAGAATTGGGTCCCACCTTTCAATGCTGAGCCCTTGACACAGTGAATCATAAACTGACTGCACCTACAGTGGTGAAAGGCTATAGGACCTTTAACCATTTAATTGTTAAACAAAAATTATGTAATGCATGATATCCTTGGATAATGTGACATCTCTTTGGCAAAGTTATTCCTCCTATGTGGGTCCTTTGTGCATATATGTACGCTTCAACAGTAAGCAATGCCCACAGCTTCGTATAAGTTCATCAGTCCATCTGCACTTATGCACAGTGCCTTTATGATATCACAACAGAATCATGTGATTTGTTCTGTACATTCATTTCAGGAATTTGAAACTAACAGTTACACCAGGAGATTTACTATGGAATCTTACAAAATACAACGTGTATACATTATCAAGATTCTATTTTTAAAAAATTACCAGTCAAATTTTTGTAAAAAGAATCATTAAAAGAAAAAGAAAAGAAATGCTATTGTATTGGACTTGGAGAAACAACATTTTCCAGTGTAATTTTGAGAAGTTTGAACATTTGTTGCTCATAATCTCTATGATTTGACAATTGGTTTCTTAAAAACAACAATAAAAAACCCCATACTTTTACATTTTTTATAACCAGGTAGTCTTCTCTCACAAGCCATGAACAGAAATCCCTTTCATTCTAAGTATTAGTAAGTGACAATCTTTTATGACTGCATTCCAGATGTAAAACCTGCAAGAAGAAGTTCTGGCATCCTACCAACTTGCGTGTTCACGAACGTGTGCATTCCGAAGACTGGCTGTACAGCTGTGAGGTGTGTGGCCATGGTTTTAACCAGGCCAATGATTTGCGGATTCACATGAGGATCCACACAGGAGAGATGCCTCTCAAGTGCTCAGTGAAGGATTGTTCTAGAGCATTCCGAGACCCTGCCTGCCTTCGCAGACACATGAACAAGCACAAAGGGGTTCAGGTTAGTGTGTGTGTATACATATGTGTGTGTGTGTGTGTGTGTGTGTGTGTCACTGTGTGTGTGTGTGTGTGTGTGTGTGCACAATGTGTATCATTATGAATGTGTTTGTGTACACATGCATTATATATATATGTCACATTACCACTACATTCATATGTGTATGTGAGCACATGTCTATGCATCCACATGGTATAGGCGTTTAGTGTGTTTAAATGTTGAAATGAAGGCAGGTGCTGGGGTATTGAAGAGAAGGAACATTTGTGTTGTTCAGAGAAAAGAATTAAGAGAGGTCATGTTACTGATCTCAGGTTCTTGGAAAATAAACTGCCCCTCCCTTAGCTGTCACAGACCACAAGCTGTGTGTGTTGTTTCAGCCGCACATTGCCTGTGACCGGTGCAGCGCCAAGTTCTTCCACCCCTCAGGCCTGGCCAGACACTACAAGCGACACACGGGCCAGAAGGACCACGTCTGCCATCTCTGCAAAGCTGCCTTCGCTCGGGGCGACACGCTGAAGCTTCACATGCGCATACACTCTGGACAGAAGCCCTACATGTGCAGCGTGTGCAAGCAGTCCTTCTCGGACCGCTCATACTGTCGCCGTCACGTGGCCAAGCATGACGAATCTCTGAAACCTGAGGTCATCTCCACCTTGAAGGGAAAGTACATTGTTAAGAAGGAAAGTGAGGAAGAGGAGATGGAGGGAGGGGAAGAAGAAGACAGTGGCGTGGTGGTGGAGACAGCGCAGGAAGAGAGCAAAGAGCCGCCGATGTCTGCGCAGAACAAGAAGCCAGCCGTGAACGTGAAGGTTCCTGTGGAGATACAAGTACCGGAATCCAGTGGGTCTGACATCCCTTACGCTTCCATCGAGATAGAGATTCCAGAATCGGACCTGGTGAATGGGGACGGTTCGGAGGAGATGGTGTACCAGTACGGCGACATGCTGATCACCATTTCTCGTTCCACAGTGGGGCTGGCAGAGGAATCCTTACAGTGCAAGGCAGAGGAAGCTGTTGCCAAGGGGACGGAAGATGTTGCTGTGAGCAAGAACTCTTCCTTACCCACTTCCAATCACTCCTGCCTCCAGCAGATGGAGCACCAGTATTCCCGTGCTACAGACAAAGTGCTGGAGAAGCAAGTGAATGTTGTCAGCAGTGAGGTGGTGTCCTCGGATGGAGCGGGCCAGGTGACTTGTGGTCTGAACCCTGTGATGGTGAAAGCTGAGGGTGCTGCCGCACCTCAGCCCCTGAGCGAATACAACGAAATTGTTACGTCTGTGTTGGAGTCAGACTTGTTGGAGGGTAAGGAAACTCAGTTCCGGATTATACCTGGACCCAAGGAAAAGCATCGCAACCCGAGAGTTGGTGAGAAGAGGTTTGTGATAGTGTTGTCACTTTTGAATTAAATATAATCTTAACTTTACTGTTTTAAGTTTCAGTTGTTTGGTAATTGATTGATATAGTAGTTAGTACTGCTTTAACTAGTCTAGTTAACTTTTAATAGGCATAGGGATTTTTTTTTTCTCTGATTGAAGATTCTGATTACAAAATTGTTCAGTATGTACTATTTTGTAAAATTTGTAAACTTGCCATCTGCTGAGTCTGTATAGTCAGATGATATATATTATTACAAAAAGCGCTCACACAATTTCCTATTACTTTTATTACATACAAAAGGTTGAGATTTTTTTAAAGTATTATTTTTCTTTTGAATTTTAAGGCGAAATCAGAGGGGGCTGGAAAGTTCTGCAGTGTACAGAATACTTTATAAATGTGAGAATAATATTACTTATTTTTTCCTTTCCAGTTTCCATTTATAATCCGATTAATCACAATTTTTTAGCTGTTGTTGTTCAGTTGTTTGTCTCTTTTGTCTTTAACCTCTCTTCTTCCTATTGTCATGTTTCAATTATACATTATTGTGTAATATAAAAAATGTATGTTTGAATTTTCATTTCTGTGGATGATTGATTGATTATTGTTATGTATCAAACTTATCTTACGTGCAAGACTAGTCCTGAAAAATTGTTGACATTCCAAGCTATTGGGGTTAAATATCTGAAAAGGAAAAGCTCAAAATTTACAAATTGATTAATAGAGTTATATTGTGTCAGTTGTCACAGACACACAGCAACACACACACATACACACACACACACACACACACACACACACACACACACACACACACACACACACACACACACACACAACACACACACACACACACACACACACACACACACACACACACACACACGCACACACACACAACACACACGGAGTAACACACATACACATGCACACACTTTGACACAATATGTGTGACACGGGATTTTCCAGATGGCCATGTCCAGAATGCAACGCAGCCTTCTTCCACCAGGCGGAGCTGAAGCGACACCAGACTAAACACACAGGAGAACTGCCGTACCAGTGCACCATCTGCGGCAAGAAAGTGCGCGACCCCAGCAACCTCAAACGCCATGTTCGGACGCACACAGGTCAGAGACAAAGCTTGGTGGTGTTTTTATTTAGTATTATTATTTTATTTTATTTATTGTTATTTTTATTTTATTGTTATGATTTAATTATCTTTTTTTTTTGTATCTGCCCCATCATCTGCACCATTTCAGTGGCATTACTCCCTTCATTCTGAGTCCCTCATACACAGTCAGACCTGGGTTTGTCTGACGCAGTCCCAGCGTCTACAGTTAACATGGAACCATTGATGTTACGGCGCCAGGAGGCTTCACACCAGAGGAGACCCTGCACTGCTGCTGAGTCACTTCGGTGGTGTTTGGTGGTGCCTGTTACGATTTAACGTACTTAGGACACCACCTGCTGATGACAGTAATGGTTTAATCACGGACCCAGACAGAGTGAGTGTCTCCCTCAGAGTGAAGACCGCCACAATATCCCTCCAACGGCAGTTCTGCATGAATCCGCCATGTTTTTATTTATTTGATTTTGTGTGTGTATGTGTGCTGCCCTATTATCATTGGTTTTGCTCTCAGTCCAGTGCGGTTTGTCCTGAATTCCCCAGTTACAGAGGCAGTTTTATTTTGGCATCCTGATCTTGTCCTGATCATGTCAAACTTTTGGTGCAAGCCAGAGACACAAGTTAATACTTGTTCAACTGTTGAACGAGAAAAAGAGAAGTTTTGTGAGCTCAAAGAAAAGGACACTTCTGTAAACTTTGTACAAGAAAAAGATAGTACTGAAAGCACAGGAAAAGGACAGTATGGGAAGCACAAAGGAAAGGACAGTTCTGTGAGCACAAGAAATGGATACTTAGCAATGTAAGCACAAGAAAAGGACAGTATAGGAAGTACAAAGAAAAGGACATTTCTGTAAGTACAGGAAATTGATACGTAGCAATGTAAGCACAAGAAAAGGACAGTATAGGAAGCACAAAGTAAAGGACACTTCTGTAAGTACAAGAAATTGATACTTAGCAATGTAAGAACAAGAAAAGGACAGTATGGGAAGCAAAAAGAAAAGGACACTTCTGCAAGTACAAAGAAAAGGACACTTCTGTAAGTACAAGAAATGGATATTAAGCATTGTAAGAACAAGAAAAGGACAGTATGGGAAGCACAAAGAAAAAGACAGTTCTGTGAGTACAAAGAAAAAGACACTTCTGTAAGTACAACAAATGGATACTTAGCATTGTAAGCACAAGAAAAGGACAGTATGGGAAGCACAAAGTAAAGGACAGTTCTGTGAGCACAAAAAGGACACTTCTGTAAGTATAAGAAAATCATAGAATTGTAAGCAGAGGAGAAAGACAGTATTGTTAGCACCAAAAAAAAAGTTACGTTCTGTGAGCGCAAGAAAATGACAGTTTGTAAGCACCAGAAAAGGAAAATTCTGTCATTTGGTTTGAAATGAGAACTGGTGCTTAAAGTTGAGGTCTACCTAGTTCTCAGATAAAAACTTGTCAGCAAGTTTGATTTTGAGTTTCAGACAGATTTCAGTGTTTGATGCCAGTTAGTTTTTTATTTCAAATGAAATGACTTGCAAGATTATTGTTTCATCTCATAACACATTTGCTAACCGCAGAGAACAGTAATCATATTTCACAATATTTAACAGGCCAGCTAGAAAAGATATCTCCTCACTATACACTGTTTTCTGCAAAGTACAGTAGTCATAGTGTGTCATATGCCAACTTAAAAGATTTTTTTGTGTCTTCTCATGGAACAGTGTGCTTCTAAAAAATAAAAAATAAAAAAATATAAAAAAAAAGAAGAAGGAAAGAAAAAAAAGAATGTATGCTCTACCCAAGTAATTATAACTCTGGAAAATAAGGAATGGCTATATTGTTTTATTTTATTTTATTGAATGTGTGGTACTTCTGATCTTTAATCTTACATGTTGATTTTATGGGAAGATATTGTTTTTCTTGTCTTTTACATCTTTTATTTGGCCTTGATGTTGTCAGGTGAACGGCCGTACAGCTGTCATATATGTGGGAAAACGTTCCGGCAAGCAGGCCACCTGTCAGCTCATGTGCGAATCCACACTGGACAGAGACCTTACAGGTGCAACATTTGTCCGGCCACGTGAGTTTCTTTTATCTTTTTATCTCAGTATCTTCTTTGCTGTTAGTCAGTGTTGTGGATTGTAGTGTGTCGCACCTTTTCATTTGTTTCTGCGTGTGTTCATGACCATTTTGACCCTGTTGTTTAAATTAGTTATAGTTATTTTCAGGGGTGGTGCATGCTGGGTTTCTCTCTCGTGTACCTTTCTCTGTCTTCCCCTCTCTCACTCGTATGTGTGTGTGTGTGTGTGTGTGTACAATTTAAGTTGTTTTAACATTCTTTTTGTTCTGAATCTTATGATTTGTACACACATACTCTCTCACACACACCACACACACACATGTATACACACCGCAACACAGCGCAGCGCAACATCATACAACACACTTTCTCACAAACTTGAAACTTTTTTCATGTTAATTTCGGTCTTTTCTGTGATCACAGGTTCATTGAGGCCAACCACCTGCGATACCACCAGAAAGTACATGCAGGCATCAAGCCTTACAAATGCCCCGAGTGTGACCTGAGCTTCATCCGCAACGCCGAGTTGAAACGTCATTCCCATGTCCATACGCAAGGGGTTGAAGGCAACTTGAAGTGTCATTTATGCCCTGGTCAGTGACTGTTTTCTGTTTTGGTTGTGGATGTGTGGATGAACATATAATTTTAACCCCTTGACTGCTTTTTTTTTATTTTATTGTAAATCAATGGAGCTCTTAGAGCCTTCTGTGACACCTGTTTCCTGTTAGATTAACAGAGGTATTTCATCATACGTTTGCCTGTGACACCTATCACTATTAGATCATCTGAGGTATTTCATCAAAAATTTGTCTGTGACGCCTATCACTATTAGATTATGAGGTATTTCATGAAACGTTTGTCTGTGACACCTATCACTATTAGATTAAGAGGTATTTCATGAAACATTTGTCTGTGACGCCTATCACTATTTGATTCAGAGGTATTTCATGAAACGTTTGTCTGTGACGCCTATCACTATTTGATTAAGAGGTATTTCATGAAATGTTTGTCTGTGACACCTATCACTATTTGATTAAGAGGTATTTCATGAAACGTTTGTCTGTGACGCCTATCACTATTTGATTAACAGAGGTATTTCATCAAATGTGTATGCCTATTTTAGAAGGGGGGGAACCCTTGACTGATGTTGACAGGCTCAGGACAGGTTCATAAAAGTGATTTTCATCCCTTTTCTTCATCACTGAGACATATACAATTCTTGCAAAATGATTGTTTCCTCCTGAGAATTGAAACTAGTCTTCCTCAAAATGGTGACTCCACACCAGTCTTGGACTCACAATCATGTAAAACATTTGAGGAAATTATGAATGATGCGGACAGAGTATGAAGAGAACTTGTACATTGATTCAGAAGGTAATTCAGATAATTCTGATGAAAAAGAGACAGAGGCCTTTTGTTCCTGTGTTGAGTGCTTGTTCATTTGTTTGCAGAAATATACACAAAACATTACAAAGGTGTAATTATTTCAATATATACACAACAGATCACAAAGTCAGGTCCTTTAGTTTAATTTCCAAGTGAAAGTAGAACTAATTAATGCATCAGTCTGTAATTTTGTGCACAAATAGAGAAGCTACATTTAGAACTACATAGTACTGGCATAGCTTTTAAAAATTTTTTATATGGAATACAGCAGACATAAAAAAAGTGTTGGCAGTCAAGGGGTTAATGAGGGCACACATGCATGCACACTCTTACCCATCCACTCACCTACCCACCCAGACACTATGAATAACACAAAAATGAGACCTAGAAGTATACACAAATGTGTTTACAGGATGCAAGAAAGTTCAGGAGAGTGGTGCTCAGTAGTGCAGCCTCTATACTGAGGACACCACCTACTTTGTTCCTAGCTGACAACTATCGATAAAAGTCACAGCGCCAGAATGAGTGAGAGTGTCCTCTTCAGAGTGGAGAACACCACCTTGTCACTTCAGCATCAGCCCCACAATGAACCTGCTGACATTGAAGACTTTTGACAGGACTAACCCTAAGCATTGAAGTGGAGGGGCATTGAAACTGAGGTCACAATGTGAACAGGGCACACTGCAACTCTGCAGCATAGTAAGCAGTTTTTTTTTTTTAACTTACCTGTTGTTTTTCCTGTTCTGTTGCAGCTAAGTTCTTCCGTTCCGATGCCCTGAGGCAGCACCTGAGCAAGAAGCATGAGCAGAACCTTCCCTACCGCTGTGATGTCTGTTGCCAGTCCTTCTGCAGACTTTCACTCCTGGACCGGCACTGTGCCAAGATGAAGCATGGCAGCAGCCACAGCTCGGGGTCCGCCGCCCCCCCAACACCAAAGTCCAAGTGTGACGCTGAAAACAACGTGGTGGCTGACGCTCTGTGTGAGCTGGCCGCAGGTCGGAGGTCGGAGTCTGTTAATGCTAAAGAGACCAGTGGGAAATCTTCAGATAGTGCTGGGTCGGTTGATGGTTTTAAGTTGGTTGAGGCAAGCACAGGAGCGCCGTTGATGATTGTGGCCCACGAGGGAGAAGTGCCGACAGGAGCAGCAACATTGCAGATGGAGGGATCCGAAGTGACTGTTGGGTCCCACAGCAACCAGCACTTTGTACAGAGGGTGCTGATTGATGGGGGGTCTGTGTCTGGAGCACGGGTGGTGCTGGTGGAGTCGGAAGGGGTGAGGGATTTGGACAGTGTGGAGAGCACCCTACAAGTGTCGGGGAGTTCTGACAGTGCCGAGGTTGTGCTCCCCCAGCCTGTCCACACCTACCAGCTGCAGCCTGTCCACACAGACAGCCCCCAGACTGTGATCATGGACGTCACCTCGCAGCCACAGCAAGCCTCCCAAAAGTTTGTAGTCTTAGAAGATTCCAGAATGACAGAGCAGTGCAGTGCTGTGATCATTAAGGATGCAGTGCAGACTGTTGAACAGGTGATGTTACATCCTGTTGAAAACGAACCAGTTGTGGATCTTCCCGAGGATTCGCTGACCACTGTGATCATCAACGATGGCACGGTTTGTGCAGATAACAACAGCGGTGAACGCGTGTTGGATTCCAACTCGGCAAACCACTCTCTACTTGTCAGATCGCAAACCTTCAACGACAATGACGTGTGCGGTCAGCAAAGTGGGTCTCAGTCTGTTGTCAAGGAGTCCCCGTCCCAGCAGGCCACAGATTGTGGGGTAGCGTCCACCATGCAGTCGATTGTCAGTGGGGCCTTGGAGCTGCAGACGGTGACACCTTTTGAGGTGGACAGCCTTAAGTCTTCCTCCAAGGGGCGCCAGGCCAGGAGCGCCGGGGGCGCGGTGACGGTGAAACAGGAAGTGGGGCAGGTTTCTTCCCATCAGCCCTTTGTGGCCCCGCTCAGGACAAGGTCAGGGAGGGAGAGGAAGATCAAAGTGAAGGTGTCTCTGTGAACAATGTTCTGAAAGCTTTGCTTCTTGAACTGATTGATGGTGGTGAATGTTTTTTTTTTTGTTTTGTTTTTTTTCAGATTGTTTCTGTCAAATATTCTGTGTCATTTGAATGCATAGATCTATCAGTTTGTGATTTTGTAAATGATGGTGTGTGGTGTATAAATTGCCAGTGAAATATCTTATTCTGTGAATGTCTAATTTATGATTAAAAAAATATCACTTTATTAGTGTTGTTTCAGTCTTGTTGCAATTTGAACACACTTGATGTCTTATAAAATTACTTTACATGTCAAATTGTGCATTTGAGTTTGACATGGAAAGTGTGTGACAAACAGGGAGCATGATTCAAATTCCACATTATGATGTCTTAAACTGTATCATGTCAAACTCAAATGCATCAGTCTGACTTGGTAAATTTATATGTAACTAACCAAGCAGGGAGTTAAAATACAAACTCTTTATGTTACTTTGTCAGAATAAGTTGGAAGATCCTGGTTGAAAAAAAAAAAAAACAGATAAAAAACAACAACTGTTCTTTCATAAAGTGAAGGGGCAACCATGTCTCTGTTTTATCACCCCAGGAGGATCACAAAATTATATTGTATTTCTTTGTATTGGCTTACAATTTGTCACAACAGACTTCCCTGTGTGAATTTAGGTTGCTTCCCCCAGAGAGAGCGTGCCGCTGCAGTACAGCTCAACCTCTTTTTTCTGCCTGCAAGTGTAGGTGTTTATTGTTGTTGTTTTTGTGGTTTTTTTTACAGTATTTTGCCAAGAACAATCCTTTTGTTGCTGTGGGTTCTTTTAAATGCGTTAATTGCATTCACGGGACCTTGATTGATCGTCTTATCTTAATGACTAGCGTCCAGACCATGGTTCAAGGAGGAGTGGAGTTGGAGAAAATGGTTATGAGTGTGAGATTCGGACCTGTCCACTTACATTCTCTTGCTTCCTAGACGGACACGTTACCACTAGGCCACACTTCACATGGCTTTAGGAACCCCGCTACAGCACAGGCTGGACAGAATCCACTTTACAAGAATGATTTCAATTCCCCCCAAAACACCACAGCTTCACATCCTTTCCACTTTTCTGAAGACAAAACTGGGCTTGATATATATATATATATATATATATATATATCATGGTTTGGGGACAAAGGACAAAGCAACTGCATCAAACTCTGTTCAGTGTTGATTCTAAATTTCATCCAGACTTTTTGATGAATGTGTGGTAGTGCCATGCCAGAATCAGTCAGGCACTGGACTTCTGTTTCAGTGTTCAGCAGGGTTTGAGGCCTACATTTCAGCATGGTGTTGTGTCCTTAGGAAAGGCACTGGACTCAGATTTTCCTCAATCCACCCAAGTGTGAATGGGGGTATCTGACTTTGGTTGGGACAGGTTAAAATGGTGGAAGGAGTGGATTGGGCTCTGCCTTCCAATGCCCAGCCCTAGACTCAGTAGAAGTGAATTCACTGCCCCAATAGTCATAGAAGGCATTGGGGCCTTTAACCGTTTTTTTTTAAAACCTAAATCGAAAGGTATGAAGACACAGCAAGAAGAGGGAACAGTTGGCTGAATGTCTTCCTCAGCATTGCCTCGAGACACTTGAGAGGTGGCAACATCACAGTGTGGACATGCACAAAGATAAAAAAAAAACCCAACTGCCTGGTGCACAATCTTGTCCAGACTACAGAGACAAATCAGAGTGCTTTCACACCAGTCATTCACACGCAGGCAGGTTTGATTCAGAAAGATGACATTGGCAGGGTGAATCAATGGAGCTGGTGCTGTCCACAAAGGGACAGCAACAGCAGTCTTTCACATGGATTCACATGGATCGCCATCAGACCTGCTGTGATTCTTCAAGCTGTTCAGCAAAGAAGAGAATTCTTTTCTCTTCTTTTTTTTTAATATGTTTTGATGCATTCAGAGGAAAAGGGTACAATCTATTAAAATATAGGAAATAAAGAAAAGACACAGATATTTGCATTGTGAATAAACACAGAAATTGTTGGGCTAACATTCAGGAAGAAGGGGGCTGGTTGGGGGTCCAGGAGTGGGGGGTTGGGGGGGGGGATATGAGACACAGGGAGAGTTGATGACAGATTATGAAACTGGTCTACTCATTTGCCTGATGTCAGTCTGACTGATTGATATGGATACAAGTTACATAGTGCTTATGGTCGGTCAGAGACCAAGCTCAAGATGTTTTACAGTCATTTTAACAGGTTTCCCTTCCTGGGAAGAGCCAACAGAGAGCTGCCTTAAAGCAC
Organism: Babylonia areolata; assembly: GCF_041734735.1. Classification (NCBI taxonomy): domain Eukaryota; kingdom Metazoa; phylum Mollusca; class Gastropoda; order Neogastropoda; family Buccinidae; genus Babylonia; species Babylonia areolata. Next base: position 9,551,214 of record NC_134890.1, read on the forward strand.
TTATCATGTTTCCTGTTTCAGCCAGGCACTGGTCACACATACACACACATTTATAGACCACTGGACCATGTCTTGGACATGCTCGATATTCATATCAAACTCCTTGATCACCCATCCCCTCACACACACGTCCCCTTAACACTGACAATGACTGAAGGCTGTTGAGCGCAGTGCCTTTAGTTTAAGGCAGCAACAGGTTTCTCTCCCCTTTCCATTCCATACTGCATCCAGGCTTGCATCGAGGGCAAAGGTGGTCAGTGTTGCTGTTGTCAAACCATGTGTACAAGTTTGTGTATGTTACAGGAGCTTGTGTCACTCTCTTTGTGAAAAAAGCTTGTTTAAATGTTTCACTTGACTTACTCATGCTGAAAGAAAGCTCGTTGTTGTTTCATATTTAGCATGTCTTTCACTCCAGCTTTTCGGTGGAAATTTTTACTTGATTTGGTTATAGTTTGTTGGCTCAAACCTTAGTAACAAAGTTTCTGTACAGTTTGATTATAACAATATAAGAAAAAAATCACATTGTCCAGTGAATAATGGACGTCATACTGTGGCCTAAATTATTTTGAGGTATATATAAACATGTATAAAGCCACAAATATTGTAAATGAGATGATGCAAAAAGTCTGCATTTATTTGTGGTGTATTTGTGCGTGTATACATGTATGCATGTGTGAGAGCTTGCATGTGCTTATCTTGAACATGTGTGTCTCCTGTTAGAAACTGGCAGCTGTTCTATCTCAAGGTAAAATGTTTTACATATTTTTGGGAGGGGTGGGTATGAGTTGTGGGGGTGGGAGTGGGGGGTGCCCCAATGTTATTTAATAATCATTCTTGTTTTCAGTCGCCATTTTGAGCAGCTCAAATCATTGTTCTTATAATTTATCCCCAAAGAGATGTCACATCGGTGCAGATATTGATATTTGATATTTCAAACTAGTTTTTGCCACATCACTTTAAGTGGTAAGGCTCATAGGAAAGTGTCATTTCCCTGTGGAAATAACTGATGTACCACTTTCCCACTGGACTGGTGATTCATCTTTCAGAAGGTTCTAGGTGATTTAAAAAAAAAAATTTTTTTTACTTTGCCACATTTGTTATGTGACTGACTTGGAATATTCCAAACCGGTATGCAGAGTTGAATGAGTGACCTGTTTGTATGCTGGAATACAAGTCAAAACCATGTTAAATACAATAAAACTTAAGATTTGTGTTGCCAATTTGCTTTTGGAAGGCATAATTCTGATAACATGTATGATTGTGGAGAGTCCCCATGGTACATGTTTCAGTCAGCATGACTGTCCAAATAATTTGGTGTCATTCTGCATATTTCAAAAATATCATTTCTGTGAAAATAAAAATCTCTCAACATGAAACCTTTGACTTTGAAACCAATAGGATGATTTTGTCGTTGATGGTGATGTTTTTATGAATGCATACACACATGTATAAAATTATGTGTGGCTTTTTTGATTGTTGTTGTTTTCTTTACTCTTCAACTGACAGTGAGTTTTTTTCTAATGGAAATCCAGACTTTCAGTTAAATTCATGGGTTTGCACTTTTTCATCTCTTATGAAAATGAATTCAATTCAGAATATGAAAATTCCTATTTTATGAACAAGAAGCCAGGTGTTGTCATTCACTGCTTTAATTTTGAACCAGATGTAGAATAAAGAAAGAAGAGTTATGTTCAGGGATTATAGCAGGTTTTGAAAGTAGTTTGTCTTTGGATGTTTTGTTGCTGTCGTCGTCGTTTTTGACTGTATGCATACGTTTACAGAAAAGGAAAAAATTATAATATTCATGGTCACTGGCCAGAAGTCATGAAACCAGACTTGAGACAATATGACACATCAAAATGTAGATCAAGACACATGCTTTTCTCCTGTCTCTGTTATTGATTTGTCAGAGAAATATTTCTACCCAAATAGCTCTTCAAAGCATTTTATAACCATCACTTACTTGGCGTAAATTACGTTTTCAGTTTCATACTTTTTTTTAAGTGACATCTACATTAAGCAGTCTGTATTCTTGACTCATGTATGATTAAATACATTTCAATGAGACTTTAGACTGTAGTAAAACTGGTATATATCCATCAGAGAGGAAGAAAACTCAACAGACCTCTGAGACACCCCACCCCCTTCACCAGTTAATTCTTAGAGATGTTCATGAACAAGAAGAAGAAAACTGCACACAAAGTCAGTGTGAAGACAAAGCATATGGCTCTGATTTCTAACAAATAAAAAATAACTGAGATTTCAGTATAAAGTGACGGGCACAATGGAGGTTCATCCATCGGGATCGACGAGGACCATCTAGTCATCCTGGGGGTGGGTGGGTTGGGCTCTGTGGGTGCGCAGATGACTGGTCAGGCCAATCTGTGCCCGGAAGGTTCTGACGCAGTGTGGACAGGGGATGGTGGCGGCTTTCGGGGACTTGCTGGCACTGCTTTTCCTAGCCTGTCTGCGTTGTGTTGCTGCAGCGATTCTGTTGGCCTCACAGGATTTGGCGCCTTTGTGGACAGCTGAACGCCACTTTGGTCTGTCCATTGCATTCAGCTCCCATGTGTCGTGGCTGATGTTGTAGGCCTTCAGAGAAGCTTTCAGAGTGTCTTTGAAGCGCTTCTTTTGGCCTCCATGGGAGCGCTTGCCATGTTGGAGTTCGCCGTACAGCAGTTTCTTGGGGAGCCAGTGGTCTGGCATGCGAACTACATGGCCGGCCCAGCACAGCTGGGCCTGCATCAAGATGGTGTAGATGCTGGGCAAGTTTGCCGAGAAGTTTTATGCCGAGAAGTTTTCTGAGACTGGTGGTGTGGAAGTGGTTCAGTTTTTGGCGTGGCGTTTGTAGACCGTCCATGATTCACATCCATAGAGCAGTGTGGTGAGAACTATGGCCTTGTATACTTTGAGCTTCGTCTCCAGGGTGATGCTTCTCCTGTTCCAAACGTTCTTATGGAGTCTGCCGAAGTCAGTGCTGGCTTTGGCGAGTCTGGCATTCACCTCGTCGTCGATGACAACTGTGCGAGAGAGTGTACTGCCCAGGTACGTGAACTTGTCCACCGCGTTCAGTCGTTGCCCGTTGATGAAGATGTTTGGTTCAACATACGACTTTCCTGGAGCTGGATGGTGCATCACCTCAGTCTTCTTTGTGCTGATTGTGAGGCCAAAGTTGTTGCAGGCAGCAGAGAACTTGTCGATGCTGTGTTGCTTGTCAGCTTCGGAAGCAGCGTTGAGAGCGCAGTCATCAGCAGACAGGAAGTCGTTGACGGTGTCTGTCCTCACCTTGGTTTTTGCTTGAAGCCCCCTGAGGTTGAAGAGTGAGCCATCTGTACGGTACCTGATGCCAATGCCTACGTCAGCATCTCTGAAGGCATCTGTCAGCATGGCTGAAAACATGAGACTGAACAGGGTGGGGGTAAGAACACACCCTTGCTTGACTCCGTTGGAGACAGGGAATGGTTCTGAAGTCTCTCCGTTGTCTTGGACTCGGGCCAGCATTCCATCATGTAGTTGCCGTATGATGGTGATGAACTTTCTGGGACATCTGTACTTCGTCATGATTCTCCAAAGGCCATCTCTGCTAACAGTATCAAAGGCCTTGGTCAGATCGACATAGGTGGAGTAAAGGTCGGCGTTCTGTTCCTGACACTTCTCCTGGAGCTGCCTGGCAGCAAACACCATGTCGATAGTCCCACGTTCTTTCCGGAAGCAACACTGGCTCTCTGGTAAAAGACCTTGCTCAAGGTGCGCTATGAGACGGTTGAGTAGCACTCTGGCCAGAGTCTTGCCTGCGACGGACAGCAGGGATATTCCACGATAGTTGTCACAGGCCTGACGATTTCCTTTGCGCTTGTACAGGTGTATGATGGAAGCGTCTTTGAAGTCCTGTGGAACTGCCTCAAGCTGCCAGATGAGTTGGAACAGCTGATGAAGCTTCTCAGTCAGCGCCATACCACCTTCTTTGTAGACCTCAGCTGGGATGGAGTCTGAGCCAGGGGCTTTGCCATTGGATAGCAGACGGATAGCTTTCTGGGTCTCCTCCAAAGTTGGAATGGCATCCAATGACTCACTGACTGGCAGATGGGCACAATAGCTGAGTGGTTAAAGCGTGGGACTTTCAATCTGAGGGTCCAGAGTTCGAATCTCAGTAACAGCGCCTGGTGGGTAAAGGTGGAGAGAATGTTCTGATCTCCCAGGTCAACATATGTGCAGACCTGCTTGTGCCTGAACCCCTTCGTGTGTATACGCAAGCAGAAGATCAAATACGCATGTTAAATATCCTGTAATCCATGTCAGCGTTCGGTGGGTTATGGAAACAAGAACATACCCAGCAAGCACACCCCTGAAAACGGAGTATGGCTGCCGACATGGAGGGTAAAAATGGTCATACACATAGAAGCCCACTCGTGTACATACCAATGAACGTGGGAGTTGCAGCCCATGACCAAAGAAGAAAAAGAGAATAAACTGTATCTGTGTACTAAAGCTGAGTAAATTCTGAAGGCATTAAATTAACAAGTAAATAAAGCTGTGCAGAGTGGGAGCAGGTGAGAAAGAAAGCCATCCACAAGCACCAACACCCAAGGCCCAAAACCTACACTGCTGGACAGTTTACAAGGCATGCATAAATTAAAACATTCACCAACTGATACATTAAAACATTCATCAACTGATACATATTTAATTCCACTCATAGCAAAGTCATCAAGAAATTGTCAGGATTTAGAACCTGTAATGATTATAAAAAGAGCATGAGACAGGATTTGCTCTCTTGGGGAACAAGCCTTTTATATTGAGAGTCGGGTCTCTTTTTGATGCTGTGCAAAACAGGATGTTTGTTTAGTTTTTACCTATGAGGGATGCAAGTCATTCAAAATGCAATGCACAGAAATGGTTAAAAAAAAAAAAAAAAAAAAGACAGAGAGAGGTCGGAAGTCTAAGACACTGGTTCCAGTAAATGCTTTGATATTGGAGAAAAGCAGAATTTTACATTCAAATTCTAATGAACCTGAACAAAAAATAAAGTGTATGTGGGGAGAGAGAGAGTGTGTGTGTGTTGTGTGTGTGTGTGTGTGTGTGCGCGCGCACGTGTGTGAGTATGAGAAAGAAAAAAGAGAAGTTTAAGATGAAGGTGCCAGAAACCATCCTTAACTTTCAATGGAATGTAACAATGATAAAGGAGAAACCAGAGAAAACTTTGTGTATTCTTTCTCTCCACACACAGATACACACACACATATTGTGTGTGTGTGTGTGTGTGTGTGTGTTGCTGAATAATAAACAATTGAGATTTCAAAATGAAAACAAGAGAGGGGAAGGAATCCTTCCATAACAAGCAAACATGTTATCTGTCGCACACAAACTTCTCCAATATCAAACACCAAAGGTATTATTATCATTATTATTTCATCACCCAGGCCCCCAGTTGCACAGGGCCATTGTCACAATCTGAAAACATTCCAGTCAAAAAAACAAACACCAAAGAAACTGAAGCCAAGCCACAACTACATCAAAACTGGCAAAAAACAAACACACAATATCACGTAGAAACAAGATACCTGTACAACCGCAGTCACTTTCAAACAACTTAACTCGGGATATGGCTGTGGTGTAAATGGTTCTGCCCAATCTCTTCCGAGGACAGTTAAATAATTGAAATAAAATAATAAACAAAATAACTAATTGAAATAAAATAATAAACAAAATAACAACAAAAAGGTGAAGAGAAAAAAAAATCTCAAAATTCACTGTATACATGTTCTGATCACTTGAGCAATCCAAACACCTGTCTGATTACATTATTCACTGATACATGATCCCTTTACTCCCTTCAACAAGAATATCTTCACACATGCCCTGTCAATAGTTTCAGTTGTTGTTTTTTTCAGTTTCAAGGAGGTATTGAAGCATGCACTGATCCAAAACGTTACTACACACTGCTGCTTAAAAAACAAAACAAAAGAAACCAAGCAGAGATATTGTAACAGCTAAGCAATGCCAACAAAATCCAGCCCAAGTGAAAGATTTCTGTATTAAATAACAGAAATCAGCAAAACCTGAATAAACAAATGAAACGTCAAGAAATATTTGGTGAAATATTAATTATATTGGAGTGATTTGCAATGGAGTTATTTCATTTACAGAGTAGGTCATGGCCCAAGTCTTCTTCCAATGGTGAATAGATCTTGATCTAAATCTTCTACACTACAGCACAAACTATTATAAATGAGGTGGAAGTCCAAGTCTGTGCAAGACTGAGGATGTGAAAGTACAATGAAAAATAATTGTTCTTATCTCTGGTCCACAATTTCAGGCCAAAATAATGACCACACTCCTGCCTCTGTCAAGGGATATACCATACTCAGGGCAGTTCACTCTCAGACCTTTGGCACAAAATGGTTCACCAATAACAGTTGCATCACAGACGCTTCATGACGAAAGACAAATCAGTCTTGCTATGTTGGTTTTGGTGTTAAATTGTGGCATATATATTTTTTTTAAACAGGTGATGTTGTTTTTAATACTTGATACCCCATGATGTAACTTTTCTTAAATCAAATACTGCTTTTCTTCAACTTTTGACTAAAGGCTTTGCACTATGATGCTCTATAATCTATGATAAAAAATGTAACTCAAAATTCAAAATGTCTATCATGTACTCTTTTCTCTGCAAACAAGTATGAATAGCCAAATGTGATGCCTGAAAGGACATTTTCTTCCTAAAATTACGTTTGTCTAACATACTTACTGTGACCCACTAGTGCAGACTCCGGCAGGGGTCTGACATTCCTGTCCTGTGCTAACTACTATCCGCCTATGCGGAGAAAATGAAAGTAGCTACAGCCGATAACCTCCCGGAAGTAGTTACCTCCCCTTTGCCCCCCTGGCTAGCGCCCTCTTTTTCCGGCAGCCATATTGACTCTTGTCCATGTGCTCTTCATACGGCTAAGTTTTTTTTTGTATTTTCTGTCTGTCTGTCGATACAATTTTCTCTGCAAACAAGTATGAATAGCCAAATGTGATGCCTGAACCTCTTTTTTCTGTTTGTTGTGTTTTTGCTTTGTTTTGTTTTGAGGGCATGATTGCCTGAACAGTTCAGGACAGTCATCAGAACACAGTACGAGAGACAGAGACAGAGACAGAATCTGTGCGATATCATGTATGATAATCCTCACACGACTTCTTTACGGTGTGGCATTCGGATTAACACCAATTTTCATGTTTGCACTCATGCACAATACCTACCCCAGTTTTTATTTCAATAAACTTCCAACATCTTCACTCCCTTCAAGAAGGCATGTTAAAAAACAAAAACAAAACAAAAAAAAATATATAAAAGCCTGCCCCACCCCAACTCCTAGCCCCCTCAACAACAACAAAAAAGAGAGTATTAAATCAAGCTCCTAGAGTACTAATTCCCTGTCAGGGGCAAGGGGAGAGAAGTAATGGTCCAGTTTCTCAGCTGTCACCCCTTCTAGCCTGTCTGGTTGCCACTTGGGATTCTGGTCCTTGTCAACAAGAACTGTTGGGAAAAGGAGAAAAAGAGGTCTATTAGCAATGTGTTAATAGAACTCTGATTTACAGAACACTTTCCAAAGAACTGTACTAACTGAACACTTCTTTACAGTATCTTTCCGAACAAGTGTATTAATAGAACACTAACAAACAGAACAATTTCCAAACTCCCAAAGTGCTTTTCAAAAAGCAAAAATAATTATATACATTTTCCACATGATATATATACGCTTTTCACACACTGCCTCACCTGCTCAGACACCTTTGAAGAAGTCATGGTCCTCCATGCACCTCTGTGACAGTCTGTTCTCCACTAGATGCATGTAATCATATACATTTTCCACATTATATGTATATATATGTTTTTCACACATTGCCTCACCTGCTCGGACACCTTCAAAGAAGTCGTTGTCCTCCAAGCACCTCTGTGACAGTCGGTACTCCATCTGAAGGACTTCCGCCAGACTCAGTGTCTCTCCTGTCTGCAACTGCTTCAGTGTCACCTTCAGCGACGTTGGTGACTGGAATGCAACGCCACAGACCAACATATGATAATCAGTCATTATCTGACTATGAGCATCAGAACAAGGAACATGACATCATGGACTAACGTATGATAGTCATTATCCAATTACGTCCATCAGAACATGGGAAATGTCAGCATGGGCAAGCATATGATAGTCATGACCTGACTATGACTATCAGAACATGGAACACAATGCCACAGACCAATGTATGATTCAGTCATTATCTGACTAAGACCATCACAACAAGGAACACAATCATGGACAAACATGGCCTAGAGGTAACGCGTCCGCCTAGGAAGCGAGAGAATCTGAGGGCGCTGGTTCGAATCACGGCTCAGCCGCCGATATTTTCTCCCCCTACATTAGACCTTGAGTGGTGGTCTGGACGCTAGTCATTCGGATGAGACGATAAACCGAGGTCCCGTGTGCAGCATGCACTTAGCACACGTAAAAGAACCCACGGCAACAAAAGGGTTGTTCCTGTCAAAATTCTGTAGAAAAATCCACTTCGACAGGAAAAACAAATAAAACTGCATGCAGGAAAAAATACAAAAAAATGGGTGGCGCTGTAGTGTAGCGATGCGCTCTCCCTGGGGAGAGCAGCCCGAATTTCACACAGAGAAATCTGTTGTGATAAAAAGGAATACAAATACATATGATAGCCAGTCATTATCTGACTATGACCATCACAACAAGGAACACAATCATGGACAAACATATGATAGCCAGTCATTATCTGACTATGACCATCACAAGGAACACAATCATGGACAAACATATGATAGCCAGTCATTATCTGACTACGACCATCACAACAAGGAACACAATCATGGACAAACATATGATAGCCAGTCATTATCTGACTACGACCATCACAACAAGGAACACAATCATGGACAAACATATGATAGCCAGTCATTATCTGACTACGACCATCACAACAAGGAACACAATCATGGACAAACATATGATAGCCAGTCATTATCTGACTACGACCATCACAACAAGGAACACAATCATGGACAAACATATGATAGCCAGTCATTATCTGACTACGACCATCACAACAAGGAACACAATCATGGACAAACATATGATAGCCAGTCATTATCTGACTACGACCATCACAACAAGGAACACAATCATGGACAAACATATGATAGCCAGTCATTATCTGACTATGACCATCACAACAAGGAACACAATCATGGACAAACATATGATAGCCAGTCATTATCTGACTATGATCATCAGAACAAGGAGCATGACGTCATGGATAATGTATGATTCAGTCATTATCTGACTATGACCATCAGAACAGCAGAGGATGCAACTGCAGTCCCGACTATGTGGGATAGAATCTGATTATAGTGGAGAGTGTCTTGCCCAAGTTAATCCCCACTCTCCTGGCCAAAAGGGCTTTAGGACAGTCAGAGATGGGATGCTCCCCAAAGATCAACTAGCCCCCAAGGCTGCAGCACTGATAGCCAGTGCAATCTTGCCTCCTAGTTTGAAAAAACAACAACAAAACAATGACCAACAATGCTGTGTGATTTCAGTTTTTGTTGTTTTGGGTTTGTTTTTTGTTTTTTGCAGAAACATTCTAAATTCTTTCTTCTCTCAACCACCTATTCCACAATTGCTGCATTCGTCCGTCAACATGTGGGTCGTTATACAGACTTACCTGCAAATGGAAAGGAATCAAGAAAAGAATTACAGATTCATTATGAAATAACAACGTGACCAAACCATCATGCAGCACATTGGACCAAATGAAGACTGCCGACATCAGTTAAGTAAAGAAAAATACGCTGGTACGACCATGTAACAACATCCAGTGGCCTTGCTGAAACAATCCTCCAAGGACCTGGTGAACTGCTGAGAGAGGGAGACAAGAGGGGAAATAAGAAAAAAAAAAAAAAAATGACAGACTGACAACACTGCAAAATGGACTGGAAAACCATTTACAGAGAACAAGGCTTTAACACACAACTGACTGACCTAGAAGAATCTGGTGAACAGTTCTTCTGTGCAGCACACCAACAACTCTTCACAGATAAGCTGAATGAAGTCGAATAAAAAGAAGACGAAGCAGAAGAAGAAGAAGAAGAAGACAAAGAAGAAGAAGAAATCTATATGCATATTCACAATCACCACCTGTGGATGATTCATACACATATAAAAGCAGCTAAAAGAAAACAGTGATAGGAAGAATCAAATCAACAGAAAGACCCTAAGAGTTTCAGATTCATATTCAGAATAATTTATTACCTCAGTAAAAGAAATCAAGTCTGGCGAGGTCTGTGATACAAGCAGATCACAAGCAAAACAGTGAAATTTGGTATACAACATACACAGCAAAAACACATACACAACAGAGTCATAACAAACCAAACCCAATAAAAAAAAACAACCCATCACACTCACCATCTTCTTCAAGATTTTCAGTTGCTGCTGTGCCCATTCTGACTGGTCAGATTCCAGCTGCTTCATGATGTCTTCCACTGTGGCCTGGTTGAAAATCGTGTCGATTTTCTCCAGATAGGGAGCCAGGACGAAAGGTTTGTCTTTATCGGTTGGGTTCTGGAATAACAGCCCAGTAATAAAATATTTTATCATTTTCGGGATTTTGTTGTAGTTTTTCCAGTTTGAAACTTGGAAAAGTGCTTGTGCACACACACACACACACACACCAACACACATATGCATACACACACATACGTACATACTCACATACACAATTTAGAACAAAAGAGAAAACAAGTTTTACTTCTTTTACATATAAATCAGTTCATACAGTATTTCCTTTGCTTACTCAGTAGGACTTGACCTCAGATGTGTAATAAATTAGTAAACCAGTAAATAAGAAATGCACTGATGTTATCAGATATCCAACCAGCCAAGATAAGACCCTGTGGGATCGACCAGACTTCAACCTACACAGAAAGAAAAGATTCATATTTCCATAAAATGACCTGGCTCTTTAACAGTAGCATAAGAACAAGTAGAATAAGAACAAGACCTTAAACGGCCTAATTTCATTACAACCAATCAAATGCATAACATCATGAATGGATGACAAAATAAGGCAAGGACAATATTTGTATACACAAACAAGAAGATGTTTGCATACTTTGTTCCATTATGCTGCCTGTAGGAAAAAACAACAACCGTAAATGCTGGAAGTTGGCTCCACAGACCACAAACGGAAAAGATGAAAAAGAATAATGTGAAAAACCTGATGGACAACTCACCCTACACCGTCACGGAAAGATTACCTCATTGTGGAAAGAGTCCAGGACTTTTTCAACCTGTAAGTGTGAAGGCTCTGGAAGCTGCATCAGTGCCTGTTCCAGTTCATTCATCTGTCAAAAAGAGACATCGAAACCTGTTCCAGTTCTCATTTATCAGTCAAAACAGATATCATTGTCTGTTTCATTTTATCTATCTGTCAAAACATCTGTTCCCCTTTATTTACCTGTCAAAACACATATCATTGTCTGTTCCACTTTATTTATCTGTCATAATATCAGTGTCTGCTCCACTTTATTTATCTGTCAAAACATATACCAGTTTCTGTTCCACTTTATTTACCTGTCAAAACAGATATCATTGTCTGTTCCACTTTATTTATCTGTCATAATATCAGTGTCTGCTCCACTTTATTTATCTGTCAAAACATATATCAATTTCTGTTCCAGTTTATTTACCTGTCAAAACATATACTAGTGTCTGTTCCACTTTATTTATCTGTCAAAACATATATCAGTGTCTGTTCCACTTTATTTATCTGTCAAAACATATATCAATTTCTGTTCCACTTTATCTGACAAAACATATCAGTGTCTGTTCCACTTTATTTATCTGTCAAAACATATATCAGTGTCTGTTCCACTTTATTTATCTGTCAAAACATATATCAGTGTCTGTTCCACTTTCTTTACCTGTCAAAACATATATCAGTGTCTGTTCCACTTTATTTATCTGACAAAACATATATCAGCATCTGTTCCACTTTATTTATCTGTCAAAACATATATCAGTGTCTGTTCCACTTTATTTATCTGTCAAAACATATATCAGTGTCTGCTCCAGTTTATTTACCTGTCAAAACATATACCAGTTTCTGCTCCAGTTAATTTACCTGTCAAAAATATATCAGTGTCTGCTCCACTTTATCTATCTGTCAAAACGGATAACAATATCTGTTCTACACACACACACACACACACACATGCAGACATATTCACACACCATTTCTTTCATGCACTAAACACAGAATCACTCTGCCTGATGTTAAATGTAATATACTCAACTGTACACACACACACACACACACACACACACACACACACAAACCCTCCACATTCACACACACAAACTAACACTCCAAACACAAACCCTCCACACACACACACACACACACACAAACCCTCCACACACACACACACACAGACTTTTCGCTTCACAGTCAATCAATTAGTCAGAATGATGTGACGGCCATGACTTGCCTTCTCTGCCTGCACAAAGTGAGTGGCCACACACACACACACACACACACACAAACCCTCTGCACACAAACCACACAGAAACACACACACACACAGAGTATCTCTCTCTCCTCGCTTCACAGTCAATCAATCAGTAAGAGCAATGTGGCGGATATGACTTGCCTTCTCCGCCTTCACAAAGTGAGTGGCCACACACACACACACACACACAGACACACACACACAGCCTCTCTATCTCTCCTCGCTTCACAGTCAGTCAATCAATCAGTCAAGAGTGACGTGACAGCAGTGACCTGCCTTCTCTGCTTGCACAAAGTGAGTGGCCACACCGGCATGGTGCACATCCCGCCCCTTCAGCCTGAAGCCGGTCAGAGCCAGGAAGGTTCCCAGCCGACCCTTCAACCAGGGAAGGAAATGCCCACCTCCCACGTCCGGGAACAAACCTGCCACACACACAGCAAACTGTCAGCGTCAGCTTCAAGGAGGCGTCACTGGAACCACAACTATCAGCATCAGTTTCAAGGAGGCGTCACTGGAAGCACAACTATCAGCATCAGTTTCAAGGAGGCGTCACTGGAACCACAACTATCAGCATCAGTTTCAAGGAGGCATCATTGGAACCACAACTATCAGCATCAGTTTCAAGGAGGCATCACTGGAACCACAACTATCAGCATCAATTTCAAGAAGGCATTACTGGAAGCACACGCAACAACTGTCATTGTCAGTTTCAAGGAGGCATCATGGGAACGAATCTGCCAGACACAACCACTATCAGCGTCCGCTTTAAGAAGGTGTCACTGGAACAAACCTGCCACATGCAACTATTCAGCATCAGCTTTAAGAAGACATAAAAAAAACCCACACAAACTCATCTATGGATACCACATATCTGCTTAACACTTTCAGTGCAAAACCTGTTTTACACTCAGTGACAATTATTTGCCAAAGCATTTTTACTCACGCAGGGTAATAATGATAAAGTAAATAAAATCTAGTATGTTAACTTCTGAAAGAAACTATATATAACCTTACATACTTTTCTGAAAGGAAAAGTTACGCACTTTCCAATTATGACAATTTCAAATCAACTTAATGATTTTGAAATATGAAAATTCCTGCTAGGATGCAGACAGATACTTCCATCCTGGGGCACTTTTTCGCACACCAGAAGGGAATGGAAATTTCCATCCTGGGGCAATGAAGTAGCTAAAAAAATTCATTATAAAAAAGGAAGCAGATGCTTGAACATTTCTCTTCCATAATTAGTTTTATCACTTCTGTCAAATAAACTTTATTACATACACAACTGCATGTCAGTGCCAATGCAAGACATCTGTTCATATACAGCAGAAGGAAAAAAAAGTCTCCCATGGACATAACTATCTTTTTTATTCTTTCCATGCTTATTTAAGTTACAATATTCGTAAAAAGACACTTAGTATTCAGTGATGTGTATCAAAGATACCGGCCTCCTATTCTGTAGATATTCTCTAGGTTTATTTCCTTTTGGTCGGCATGTAATTTATTATCAGCCCTTCTTTCTATGTCATGAGTGTGTGTGTGTGTATGCGTGTGCATGTGTGCATGTGTGCGTGTGTGTGTGTGTGTGTACACAGCACAAGCGCAAGTGCTTGTGCATGGCATGTTTCATGACTTCATGCATGGGGCAAATCTCTTGAGTCTATCAGGTGCCTTCAGCATGGGACCCCTGTTTTCCGTGTTGTCAGGTGCAGTTTCTTCTGTCCATCGCCCTCTCCCCACCCCGGTGTGTGTTTGCCTCTCACCTATGGCAGTCTCTGGCATGGCAAACACAGTCCGTTCAGTTGCCACTCGATACTTGCCATGCACCGACAACCCCACGCCCTGAAACCATTTAACCGTTTCAGTTTCTCAAGGAGGCATCACTGCATATGGACAAATCCATATATATACATTCCACCACACCTGCTAGGCAGATGCCTGACCAGCAGCATAACCCAATGCACTTGTCAGGCCTTGACTGCATGTACACATACTTGTGTACCTATTAGAGTGGATTTCTTTTTCAGAATGTTGCTTGAGGATAACACTTTCATTGCCATGAGGTCTTTTTAAGTGTGCGAAGTGCGTGCTGCACACGGGACCTTGGTTTATTGTCTCATCCGAATGACTAGATGCTCAGCTTTATTTTCCAGTCAAACTTGGGAAAAGCATGAGCAGGATTCAAACCCAGACCCTCACGGACATTGTATTGGCAGGTAAGCGTCTTTATCACTCTGTCACCTTGCTCCATGTAACAAAATCATTAAATGCGCATAAACAAATTTATCAAAAAATAATAAGTACTAGTAAAACAACAACAGAATACTGAATGTTTGCACTAGTGTGTGCCGACATTTACTGACAAACCCACATCCTAAAATCATGCAACAAGGTAATCACACACACACACATACACAAGTTAAAAACAACAAGAACAACAAAAAAAAACAAAAAAACTCAATACTTATATATAGTAAAACAACAGCAGAATACTGAATATTTGCACATGCATGTGCTATGTATTTTGTACAAGGAATGCAATAACCTTTATGACCAGAAACATCTAAAATGGTCAGAAAAAAAATATATATACAAAGCAAATATTTTGTACCTTTCTAAACACAAACACATGTTAGTGTGGTCTTTGACTGCTTGAGAAATGCAGCAAAAACAGAAGTAAGGGATGTAAGAAAGAGAGGACCAACATACTCACCCCACCCATCGTTATTCCGTCAATGAATGCAACATATGGCTTTTTGAATGATCCTGAAAAAAAAAAAAAAATTACAGCAAAGAAATGGAATGACAGACTTAAAACCATCCTTAAAAACAAAACAAAAACAAAACACACACACACACAAAAAACAACAACACAACAACAAAAAACCAAGACAGATATAACTCTGTAAATAAAATCAACAATAAAAGTAATGGGATGATTCAACATTACTAAATATATTTGTTAAAATTATGTGATTAGTCATTTCGCAATTGTAAGGCCTGACTAAGCGCGTTGGGTTACGCTGCTGGTCAGGCATCTGCTTGGCAGATGTGGTGTAGCGTATATGGTTTTGTCCGAATGCAGTGACGCCTCCTTGAGCTACTGAAACTGAAACTGAAAACATGGGCATATAGTACTTAACAAAACTTAATATTAAAATAAACAAAAATTTCATGACACACGTGGAAACTTAGTCAATAAGGCTGGGCCTCACAAACTGTCCACACAATGAATTGGGAGAAACAAATCATTCTCTACCAAGACTATAAAGCTGTGACAAAATAAACTCACCAATCTTGTAATTCAGCATGTACTCTTCCTTGAAAAACTCTTTTCCTAAGTCTCCAGCTTTGCCTGCTTTAGTTATGGCTGGAAGGAAAAACAATCACCATGAACTGGGCAATATGGCCTGAAATCAAATACACGTATTCCAGCTGGGATATCATGACAGGAAGCATAGAGTACAGCTGTGTCAAGTTGTCCTAAACCTAAATGGACCTCCATAGCAGCATCGTCGTTGTCCTCCTCCTCCTCCTTTTCCTTCATCATCAATATAAAAAAAGTTCCAAATTCTATGGCATTTCAAGCTCTGCTCTCATACTGACCTCAGTTTCGATGCCCCTCCACTTCCGCACTTGGGGTGAGTCTTGTCAAGGTCTTCAGTGTCAACAGATTCATGAGGGATTGTCGTTTGAGGGACGTGGTGGTGGTCTTCACTCTGGGAGAGACACTCACTCAATCTCACTCCACGACTATGCCATTATTGTTGTCAGTATGGGGCTAAGTAGGTGGTGTCTTAAGTATTTTTAAATCACAACACCACTGAAGTGACTCAGCAGCAGTGCAGGGTCTCCTCTGGTGTGTGGTTTCCTGGCAACTTAACATTGATAGTTCCCTGCAGACTGCCGACGCTGTGACTGCAACAGACGGAGCCCGGGTGTGGCCCAGTATGGGGTACTCTCGGAATAGATGATGGGACAGCAAACACACACACACACACACACAAAACCTATTCCAAATACCCAGTGTTGTATTTACATATAAAGACCAAAACAAAAAAAAAAAGTTACCAGCAATGAGTAGAAACATAACAATCTTTTGTTTTATTTCCTTTCCTTTAAAACTGCCCCATTCTCTGTCGCAAGTCCTCCATGCGCAGCCACATCCAGGTTCGTCTGCCACATTACTGGCAACAGTAGTCCCCAAGGGGCTTCCAACAATAGCTTGCCATGAGATCACACACCAAAGAAGACCCTGCAACATTGCTGAGTCATTTCAATGGTCATTGGTGTTCGGTCGTGCCTGTTCTGATTCAACATACTCCAGACACCACCTGCTGAGCTCCCTACTGACAACAATGATCATTTAGTCACAGAGTCAGACTGAGTGAGCATCCCACCAGGATGTAAGACCATCACCACGTCCCTAATGAGAATTCCCCTTTGAATCTGCTGACACTGGAGACTTGTGACAGGAACTTACTGAAAACATGCATGTGGGGGGGGAAATCTAAACTGAGGTCACCATGACAGCAGGGCAGGAAAGACTATAGAGTTGGGAACCTTTTTTTTTCTTCCCATATTCCATAATATATGAGATACATGAGGAAGAGTCCGATGAAGAAGCTGCAGTGTAGTTCCATTTCTGCATGGTATTATTTTTTTTTAAAGTAAAATGATCACAGCAGCTTTTATGGGGGATAAGTTAAAAAAAAAAGTTAAAAAAAAAACCAAACATCTTCACTGAGATTACAGCTTTGAAGGGTCCTATCATCACATACCATCCTGCCAAGGTTGGAGTGTGTATCCCTTGCAAAGGCTGAAAAAAAGTTAAAACCCTCCAATGTTTAACCCATTCACTGCCAATGAAACACAACTTCTGCTGCAGGGCCTCTGCCATGGAAAGCTGTTAACATGATGTGCATGTTGATAATTGCAAAGATATTAAAGAAAGGGAGAAATTTTCTTATGACATTTTCTTGGAGCTGTTCTGGGGGTAACAAGGCAGCAAATGATATTCGGATTTTGACCATGTAATGGAAATGCAGGCAGCTTTTCATTCAGTCTTAGGGCAAGACGTGCATATTCTACAGACTGATTTTGGCCATTTAATAGAAATTACAGGTGGCATTTCATTCAGTCTTAAAGGCAAGACACGCATATTCTGCAGACTGATTTTGCTCATGTAATAGAAATTACAGGTGGCATTTCATTCAGTCTTGAGGGTAAGGCATGTATATTCTACAGACTTACACACAATGTCTCCACCAGCACAGAATGCTTTGTCACCCGCTCCTTTCATCACCACCATGGAAATGTAAGGATCTATCTCCCACTCCTGCACACATTCATAAGAATGTACATGTTCATGTAAGGCCATGGACACATGAATGTGACACACACAAAAAAAACACATGCACGCAAAAATAAATACATTATATACTTCATGCACCAAAGTTTGTGGAGGCATGGTCATGGCCACAAACACACGCACAAAATACATGCTTTGTCACCCGCTCCTTTCATCACACACACACACACACACAATATATGCACAAACACACACATGCACAACAAGACAGTTTCAATTTCAGTTTCGTGGAGGTGTCAGAGAGTGCAGGCAGATCCATGTATGCTACATCACATCCGCTGCATTGTAAACAAACATTTAAGAAATAATAACTAATAAAAAGGAAAAAAAAACAAACCAGCAGATACCTGACCTTTCTATAAACCTACTGCACTGATCAGACCTTGATAATGTATCCTAGCTCCCAGCATACTGGTACAAAATACACACACATGTACACACACAAACACACACACACACACACGTACTGGACAACAAGAGACAAACAGACCAACAAACACATTGAAACACACAGGCAAAAGACAGAAACAAACTTGTAAAGGCTAGTTTTCACTTACCAGCATCTTGGGATAGATGTACCGGATCATATTCAAGTTGAGCGCGTTGAGAGTTTTCGGTCTGTTGAGAATGATGATTCTTTTATCATTGACTGCATTGAACAGCACTTCGTCTGCTGCCTGGGTAGAGTACTGGGCCATTCTCTGGAACACACAGTCAAATAGAGAATACGATTAGTAATCATAAAAATAACAGAAATTGATACAGTGCCTTCTAATGCTCAAGGCGTTTTACAATAACTGCAAAAGGTATTACCAAAGAAATAAAAATCATAGTAACGCAAAAAAAGAGATCACAAGTAACAACACGCACACACACACACACACACATAGGCGACCGTATTCATTCTCCCTCCCTCCCACAATAGGCACACACAACACAATCAAGCAAGCAATCTGCATGGAAACAGCATGTTATCATACGGTATGGAGGGGAATATATATATATATATTAATCACATTTGATGCTTAAAGAAATATATTTTCAGCCTGACTAAAGACTGGGGACTGATTGTATTGGACAGAGTATGGTAGATACTAAGATAGTTGGAGAGCTTATAATAATAATAATGGATACTTATATAGCACACTATCCAGAAATCTGCTCTAAGTGCTTTACAAAAACGCTTTGTTAACATAAAACATTACATCTATGTTACATACACACACCAAAATGTGACTACACACAGAGCTTAGCTACTAGGAAAGAATAAAACAGAATACAGAACAAAAGAGAAGAGAATTCAAAAGAAAAGTAGGAGAGAGAAGGGCAGAGACAGTGTTAGAGAGAGATAGAGATAGAGACAGACAGACAGACAGACAGACAGACAGAGAGAGAGAAGAACAGACAGAAAAAGTACTCACAGACAGAATGAAACAGAAAAAAGTACTCACAACATGTTTCAGAGCAACATGAATCCTTTGTATAGATCTGCAACACATAGACACATTGATTCATGATCATTCAAGCTAAAAGAACTGTCAGATCCCTTACCAAATTGCTTGAAAAAAGAAAGAAAAAAAAAAGAAGTTTCTGTGTTTACAGAGCTCTTCTTTTGTACCACCAATGACATGTAGTTTTATCCTGCCTCAGTGACTGAGTGAGTGTTCCAATCACACAAACACACACACACACACGCACACACTACACACACGCATGCACACACACGCACACACACACACATAGAAAGACAGAAATATAGAAAAACATAAGTCGAAAGATTGAAATGTTCACAAAAGCACCAATGCACATAAAAACTACAAATCTGTTAAGTGTAACAAAGTTTATACACATGTACCAAACCGCACTGCATTTACATGCTTACAAATGCATGTAAAACATCATCCGTACCTGTTCCAGACATTAAAAATCGAACAAATA
>NC_134890.1:9576102-9598602 GCF_041734735.1 Babylonia areolata
TCATGTTCCATGGTTTTACCAAACAAAAGAAAAAGGGGGTGGGGTGACAGGGAATAACACAACATCAGAATTACTGGAACAAACTTTGCAGAATTTTTTTTTCAGTGGATTTGTTGTGATTGGATTATGTCCACTGTATGACTGCACTGGGGGTGGCGTGGCAAAATCAGTTCGACATTAGACTTCTGATCCAGTGTTCAGAATTTGAGGCCCCCACTTCAGCATAGTGTTATGTCCCTTGGGGAAAGGTGCTTTCTAGTGGCATTTACTCCGATTTTCCGGACTCCAGCCAGGTGTGAATGGATACCTCACTTCAGTTTGGGAAGGTCAGAGTGGCAGGAAAGAATTGAGCCCTGTCTTCCTATGCTGAGCCCTGGACCGTGGTTATGAATTCACTGCCCCTGACGGCCATAAAAGGCTGAAATTATTGAAGTGTGACAAGTACGTGTATTACTGTATTTCTTTTTTTTTTCTTTTTTTTTTAATTAAAAAAAAATCATTTTATTTTATTTTATTATTTATTTATTTATTTATTTTATTATTATTTCTTAAAAAAAATATTTATTTATTTATTACTTTTTTTCTCAAGGCCTGACTAAGCGCATTAGGTTAAGCTGCTGGTCAGGCATCTGTTTGGCAGATGTGGTGTAGCGTGTATGGATTTGACTGAATGCAGTTTTGCCTCCTTGAGCTACTGAAACTGATACTGATTACTGTATCATGACAACTGTATGATTGTATTTTGATAAAACTTCATTTTGTGATGTTACAGCTGTATTATTGTGTTGAGACAACCGCATTGCTGTATATTTGTATCATGACAACTGTATTATTGTATTGTGACAATTGTACCATTGTATTATGGCAAATGTACAGTTGTATTGTGAAAACTAGGGCTTTTGTATCATTAGATTTAGCATACCAAATGAAACAAAATAGCACTGGCTCTTAGTGCAGCAGCCTTGGGGGCTAGTTGGCCTTTGGGAACCACCCCTAATGCTGACTGTCCTAATACCCTTTTGGCCAATAAACTGGGGATGTAACTTGGGCAAGACACTCTCCACTATAATCACATTCTAGCCCAGATAGTCAGGACAGCAGTTACCTCCTCCACTGTTCTGATGGTCATAGTGGAATACGACTGACTATCATACACCAAATGTCCTCTGATTAGTAGTATCATTATTATAAAATGCTTTTGAGAGATCCTGTTAATTCTAATCACCAAAATCCATTTCTTCCATGGTTCTTGTTCGTTTATTTATTTATAGTCTGTTCATCTAAGATGATGATATTAGACTTCCATGGTTATAAATGGTTTGACTTGCATCCTTCTGCCGCAGCCACACAGGAGCAGCCAGAGCAGGGGTAGACAACCTGACCAAGTCGTTGTCCATAGAATGGGCCGACAGTGGTGTACGTGTCAATGCTGTCGCTCCCGTAAGTGGAGGCTGTATCGGAAGTCATTATCAGTTTCATTTGCAAGGATAACATGTTACAGTTAATGGACAGATCCATGTAGATTGCACCACATCTGCTTGGAAAAAAATAAATGAAAACAGATGCCTGACCTTCATATAAACCCAGTTCACTGATGATGCACTGAATGGGTACATCACTTTGGTTTGGGAAGGTTAAAGTGGGAGGAAAGGATTGAGCCCTGTCTTCCTATATCATTATCATTAAGAAAAACAAGAACATCAAACACACACACACACACACACACACACACACACACACACGCACCCCCCCCACACACACACACACACACACACACACACACACACATACACACACACACACACACACAGACACACATCCCCCCCTCCTCCTCCGTTCCCCTCAAAGAAACCACAGAAAAAACCCAACAATAACAAAACACCAAAAACAACAAGAACACCTATGGTCTGCCCTGTTTCTGAGACAGAATATTGTACGGGGGGGGGGGGGGGGGGGGGGGGGGGAATGATCTACCTTTGAACTGATACTTCTGTCCATGTTACTGAGCTGCTCAAACCCTCATTTGACTAGACTGGGTAGTAAGAGAGAACTATTAGCCAGGAATAAGAGAGAACTATTTTTCTGCGACAAAGACCAGGGCTGGAATTTGCCCAGTCCCATGACATCATTTCTTTGCGAGGAGGAGGAAGAGGAATTTTGTTGAATGTCTCACCACACTCACTGGTGATTGTTGACAATTTGTTAAAGTATAAATTGCCACATTTGAGTATTATCATTTAAATTGTTTTTTTTTTTTTATAAAGATGTACTATTTAAAAAAAAAAAAATCCGAGACAGAATATTGTAGGAGGGAAAATAATAAATCTTTAAATTAATACTTCTTTCCATATTACTCAGTTGTTCAAACCCTCATTTGACTAGACTTGGGAATAAGAGAGAACTTTATCCAAAAGTAAGAGAGAACTATTTTTATTTGAAAAAGGCTGGGAAATGATACGAATTTCTTTGCAAGGAGGAGGAAGAGGAATTTTATTTAATGTCCCTTCACACATACTGGTGATTGTTGACATTTTGTTAAAGTATAAATTTTCACATTTTAAGTGTTGTCATTAAAATGGTATTTACTTGTGACAAAGATCGTATAACATGTCCCCTTTTTTTTCTGTCTTGCAGGGCAGTAGTATTTACTCCGACACAGCGGCGGCTAACTATGGGAGCCTCAAGATCTTCGACATAGTGAGGAGTCGCGTGCCCACCAAACGGCTGGGCAGGGTGGAGGAGGTGTCAGCGGCTGTGTGTTTCCTGTTGTCGCCAGCGGCCGCTTTCATCAGCGGGGAAACCCTTTACGTGGACGGGGGAGGAAAACTGTACCAAACCATGATGGAGGTGCCAGGTCAGAGATGTGGAGAGAGGAGAGGGTGGGAGAGTGGTGGAGGGAGGGAGATGGGGGAGAGAGAGCGACAGGGGGAGAGAGGCGAGAGGCGAGAGAGGATCGAGTGAGAGAGAGAGGGAGAGAGAGAGAAGGAAAGAGACGAGACGAGACAAGGCAAGACAAAATTCTCTATTTCGAGGATGCTAGGACAAAATTCTTTATTTCAAGGATGCTAGGACAAAATTCTTTATTTCAAGGATGATAGATAAGCACTGGTGTGCTTTTTATGGGAACAAGACAGAGATGTAGGAGGGGGGTAGTTGAGAAGGGGTGGGGGTGGGAGAAAGAAATAGGAGAGATAAGGAAAAGAGGGAGAAAGAGAGGAGAGGGGTGACAGAGTGAGAGAGAGAGAGAGACGAGACAAGACAAGAGGATAATAGATAAGCACTGGTGTGCTTTTTACGGGAACAAGAGAGAGATGTAGGAGGGGGGTAGGAGAGAAGGGGTGGGGTAGAAAGAAAGAAATAGGAGAGATAAGGAAAAGAGAGGGGGAAAGAGAGAAAGAGAGGAGAGGGGGAAGAGAGAGACAGAGGGAGAGAGAGAAGGAAAGAGAGACAAGATGAGACAAGACAAAAGACAAAATTCTTTATTTTGAGGATGATAGGTAAGCACTGGTGTGCTTTTTACAGGAACAAGACAGAGGGTGGGAAGGTGGTAGGAGAGAGAGGGGGTGGGGTTGGGGGGGGTGAAAGAAAGAAAGAAGGACAGGAGAGAGAGAAGAGTGAGAAAAGAAAAGAAAAGAGAGACAGGGTGAGAGTGATTTGGGAGAGACAGGGGGGAGAAAGAGAGTGAGTGGAAGAAGAGAGAGGGAGAGAGAGAGATAGGGAGAGAGAGAGAGAGCACGAGGGGGAGGAAAGATGGGGAGGGACGAAAGATGGAGACAGGAACGAGAGAGAGAGAGGGGGGAGGAGTGGGGGGGGGGGCGTTGGGGTGGGGGTTTGTATATACAAAAGCCATTCCCCGAAGTGAAGGTGTGTGTGTGTGTGTGTGTGTGTGTGACAAAACGAACATTTTCAAATATGAATATTAATATTGTCGAGATACATGAAGGGAAGTGCAATTCTACTGTTGCCTGTTTGTGTCTTGCACCTGTATTTTTGCAGACTTCTTATTAGCCTACATATCATAGGAAAGACCACAGGTGTGAAGGAACACAGCAGAGAAGTAATAATGTGTTCTTCTTAAACTTGAAAGATGTATAATGTGACTGATATCCATTAACATCGTGAACTTCCTCTTGCACTTTGATGAATTTGTTGTGTTGTGTTGTGTTGTGTTGTGTTGTGTTGTGTTGTGTTGTATTGCATTGTATTACTTTTTGCTGCAACAGATTTCTCTATTTGAAGTTTAGGTTGCAGTCCACAGGGAGAGCACATCGCTACAGTGCAGCATCACCCCCTTTTTTTCTTTCTTTTTTTTTTTTTTTTGGTTGTTGGCCTGCAAGTGCATCTGTTTTCCTGTCAAAGTGGATTTTTATACATAGTTTTGCTTGGGACAACCCTTTTGTTTCCGTGGGTTCTTTTACGTGCACAAAGCGTATGTTACACGCTGGGCCTCTGTTTGATCATCTCATCAAAATGCCTAGCATTCAGACCACAAATCAAGGTTTAGTGGAGGGGGAGTAAATACTGGTCAGTGCTGGATTTGACCCTGTTTGATCAGATTCTCTTACATCCCAGGCAGACATGTTACCAACAGGCCACCACTCCACTGTGTGTGTGTGTGTGTGTGTGTGTGTGTGCGTGCGTGCGTGTGTATGCATCTGTTCGTAAAAGTGAAATGAGCAAAGAGCTACTATGAGAAAAGTTTTAAAAACAACAGTGATGAAAACAAAACATCACCAATTCAGAGACAGGATCATCAACAACTTGTTTCGACAAATACGTTGAAACGGGATCCTCACAAAATTGACACTCACGTTTTTCATTTGTGAACAGATCATAACAAGAGCAAGGCATACACCTGGGAGGAGGATGGTGCCGATTCCGACCCCCCGCCACAACCACCTCACGACACCAAATCAAAACTGTAGACCTGTGGCTTGTGGATCGGGGATGATGGAATTATGCCCCCTGATACTCTTGTGTGGAAGAACTGGAAGACAGCATGGCATGGACAGTTTAGTGGTGTTCTCTCCATGGTTCAAAACCATCACGTTCATGAAAAGGAAGAGATTCTTCTTCATTTGCGGCCTGCAACTCCCATGCTCACTCGTATACTTGAGAGGACTTTTATGTGTGACCATTTTACTCCTGCCATGTAGGCAGAGGATGGGGCTGAATCCATGAGAAAAAAACAACAATAACATGAGAGTGATATTACCTTGCAGATGACTGGCATTGGATGTGATATGTTGTATTACATTTGTTTATGTCTGTACATACTGATGTGCAGCAGTTTACTGTATTAACTTGAGTGTGTGTGTGTGTGTGTGTGTGTCTTGCTTTAGTCTATTGACAGTTATTGTCGAATTTTGTTTGACCAGTTTTAATTAATCTCTTCTTATGGTGTGCCTGAGATTACAGTGTGCCTCAGATTATATGTATATGTTGTGATTGCACAAATTGATTTCCATGTGGATTAATGAAGTATGTATGATTTGATTTGAGTACATATGGGTTGATCATTGACACACACTTCAGGTGATTTGGTTGACAGAGAACAATGTGCTAGGATGGTTGGAAGCAGGGAGCCTTCCTAATGCTACACTGACACAGACACACACACACACACACACACACACACACACACACACACACACACACACACCAGCACATCAACACATTAAGATGGGCAGTGTAATAGCTGATCTATATACAGCAATATCATGAATAGACGGTGAAGGTAAAGGCACATTCTGGTATAAAAAATGTATGAATGTATGTGTATGTCAGTGAGTGAGTGGATAAATGTGTGTAGTAGTAGTAGTCTTGATATTATTAATGTCTTCCACTTTAAGTGATATTAGACGAAAAAAAGAAAAAAAAAAAATAGGTGTGGGGTGGAGGGCATGGCATGGTGGTGGGAACAGTATTGGGCAGAGGGTGAAGAATGGTGTGTGTATATGTGTGCGCGCATGTGTGTGTGGTGGGGAAAGATACAGAGCATTGGAAAAAATAAAACATGAAAAGGGAGACATAGGCATATAGAAGGAAACACTGACATCAAACAACTATAACAACTATAACAAATGTCCTATTGGACTATGCAGCAAACCATCTGCAATAGCAGATAACATCTTGAAATTGTCAAAAATACATTCACAAGAATTTTCCAAGAAGTTTGGTAAAAACAGTTTCAGACTCTGACATTCAAAGAGTATGTGTTTGCTAGAAATAGATTCTCCACATATGGATTGAACATCTTTGCTGAACTTTGTTATAAAAGTGTTCAGCTTTATCCTGTTTGATAATGCCTGAATTTGCCTTAACCTGATTAAATTACTGAATGTATTTCATTGAATGATAGATTCAAGTTGTTGAATATTATTCATACTTTTATTTAAAACTTTGCCATTTTGGTGGTATACTTCCCTGACTTTGCTCCACGATGCTTTTTCTATGACGATCAAATCAGTACCTACGTGCATCATTTGGATAAAAATCATAACAACAAACACCCACGTGCTCTACGTTGATCAAAACAGCCCCACACGTGCGTTATTTGCATACAAACCATAACAACTGTCACTCACGTATTCTATGACGAGCAAAACATCACCCACTTGCTTCATTTGGATAAAACGCACAACAACAAACACCCACGTGCTCTATGTCAATCAAAACAGCCCCCCTTGTGCTTCATTTGCATACAAACCATAAAAACAGTCACCCACGTTTTCAATTTCGGACACAATAGTCCCCCACGTGCTTCATTTGCATACAAATTATAAAGAACGGTCACCCATGTGCTCCACGTCGAGCACAACAGTCCCCCACATGCTTCATTTGCATAAAAATCATAACAACAGTCACCCACGTGTTTCATGTCGAGCAAAACAGTCCCCCACGTGCTTCATTTGCATATGATTTATAACAATGGTTACCCACAGGCTCTATGTCGAACAAAACAGTCCCCTACGTGCTTCATTTGGATACAAATCATAACAATGGTCACCAACGTGCTCTATGACGATGCGATGAAAACAGTCACCACATGCTTCATTTGCATATAAATCACAACAACGGTCACCCACGTGTTTGTGTCAATCAAAACAGTCCGCCACATGCTTCATTTGCATACAAATCATAACAACAGTCAACCACATGCTCTATGACGATCAAAACAGCCCCCCCATATGCTTCATTTGCATACAAACCATAACAATGATCACCCACGTGCTCTATTTCGAACACAACAGTCCCCCACGTGCTTCATTTGCATACAAGTCAAAACAACGGTCACCCATGTGCTCTATTTCGAACATGACAGTCCAGGATATGCTTCATTTGCATAAAAAATCATAAAAACGGTGAACCACGTGCTCTGTGTCGATCCAAACAGTCCCCCACATACAAAGCAGAACAACGGTCACCCACATTTTCTATGAGGATCAAAACATCACCCACGAACTTCATTTGGATAAAAATCATAACTAAAGACAACCACGTGCTCTATGTCGATCAAAACAGCTGCCCACGTGCTTCTTTTGCACAGAAACCAAAAACGACGGGCACCCACGTTTTCTATTTCGAACACAACAGTCCCCCACGTGCTTCATTTGCATAAAAATCATAAACAGCCGTCATCCATGTGCTCCACGTCTAGCAAAACAGTCCCCCACATGCTTCATTTACATACAATCATAACAACGGTCACCCACGTGCTCTATGACGATCAAAACATCACCCACGTGCTTCAACTGGATAAAAATCATAACAACAGACACCCATGTGATCTACGTCGATCAAAACTGCCCCCCATGTGCTCCATTTCCATACAAATCACAACAACGGTCACCCACGTGCTCCATGCCGAGCAAAACAGTCCCCCACGTGCTTCATTTGCATATGATTTATAACAATGGTTACCCATGGGCTATATGTCCAACAAAACAGTCCCCCAGGTGCTTCATTTGCATACAAATCATAACAACGGTCACCAACGTGCTCTATGATCATGCGATGAAAACAGTCACCACATGCTTCATTTGCATATAAATCACAACAACGGTCAACCACGTGCTCTGTGTCAATCAAAACAGTCCCCCACATGCTTCATTTGGATACAAACCATAACAACGGTCACCCACGTTCTCTACGACGATCAAAACATCACCCATGTGCTTCATTTGGATACAAATCATACGAACAGATGGCCACGTGCTCTATGTTGATCAAAACAGCCCCCCATTTGCTTCATTTGCATACAAACCATAACAACGGTCACCCACGTGCTCTATTTCGAACACAACAGTCCCCCACGTGCTTCATTTGCATAAAAATCATAACAACAGTTATCCATGTGCTCCTTGTCGAGCAAAATAGTCTCCCACGTGCTTCTTTTGCATACAAAAACAACGGTCACCCATGTGCTCTATTTCGAACAGAACAGTTCCCCACATGCTTCATTTGCATAAAAAATCATAAAAATGGTGAAGCACGTGCTCTGTGTCGATCCAAACAGTCATAACAACAGTCACCCACGTTTTCTATTTCGAACACAACAGTCCCCCACGTGCTTCATTTGCATAAAAATCATAAACAGCCGTCACCCATGTGCTCCACATCGAGCAAAACAGTCCCCTACATGCTTCATTTGCATACAAATCATAACAACGGTCACCCACGTGCTCTGTGTCGATCAAAACAGTTACCCAATATGCTTCATATGCATACAAATCATAACAACAGTCACCCACGTGTTTTATGACGATCAAAACATCACCCACGTGCTTCAATTGGATAAAAATCATAACAACAGACACCATCGTGCTCTACGTCGATCAAAACAGCTCCCCAAAGTGCTTCTTTTCCATAAAAAATTATAGCGGTCACCTACGTGCTCCACGTCAAACAAAACAGTCCCCCACGTGCTTCATTTGCATACAAATCATAAAAATGGTCACCCACGTGCTCGTGTCGATCAAAACAGTCCCCCATATTCTTCATATGCATACAAACCATAACAACAGTCACTCACGTTTTCTATTTCGAACACAACCGTTCCCCACGTGCTTCATTTCCACACAAATCATAACAACGGTCACCCACGTGCTCTATGATGATGAAAACATCACCCACGTGCTTCATTTGGATAAAAATCATTACAACAGATCTGCACGTGCTCTATGTAGATCAAAACAGCCCCCCCCCCCTCCCCCACGTGCTTCATTTGCATAAAAATCATAACAACGGTCAACCATGTGCTCCATGTCGAGCAAAACAGTCCCCCACGTGCTACATTTGGATACAAATCATAACAACAGACACACACGTGCTCTATGTCAATCCAAACAGCCCCCCATGTGCTTCATTTGCACACAAACCATGACAACAGTCACCCACGTGCTCTATTTCGAACACAACAGTCCCCCACGTGCTTCATTTGCATAAAAATCATAACAACGGTCACCCATGTGCTCCACGTCGAGCAAAACAGTCCCCAACGTGCTTCATTTGCATACAAATCATAACAAACGGTCACCCACGTGCTCTATTTCAAACACAACAGTCCCCCACGTGCTTCATTTGCATACAAATCATAACAACGGTCACCCACGTGCTCCACGTCGAACAAAACAGACCCCATATGTTTCATATCCATACAAATCATAACAACGGTCACCCACGTGCTCTGTGATGACCAAAACATCACCCACGTGCTTCATTTTGATAAAAATCATAACAACAGACCACCACGTGCTCTATGTCGATCAAAACAGCGCCATACGTGATTCATTTGCATACAAACCATAACAACGGTCAACCACGTGCTCTGTGTCGAGAAAAACAGTCCCCCACATGCTTCATTTGCATACAAATGATAACAACGGTCACCCACGTGCTCTAGGATGATCAAAATGACACCCACGTGCTTCATTTGGATAAAAATCAAAACAACAGACACCCACGTGCTCTATGTCGATCAAAACAGCCCCGCCCCCCCCCCCCCCATGTGCTTCATTTGCATACAAACCATAACAACGGTCACCCATGTTTTCTATTTGAAACACAACAGTCCCCCACGTGCTTCATTTGCATACAAATCGTAAACAACGGTCACCCATGTGCTCCACGTTGCGGAAAACAGTCCCAAACATGCTTCATTTACATACAAATCATAACAACGTTCACCTACGTGCTTTGTGATGATCAAAACATCACCCACGTGCTTCGTTTAGATAAAAATCATAACAACAGATCCCCACGTGCTCTATGTCGATCAAAACAGCGCCCCACATGCTTCATTTGCATACAAACCATAATGCTTCTTTTGCATAAAAATCACAACAGCAGACACCCACGTGCTCTATGTCAATCAAAACAGCCCCCCACATGCTTTATTTGCATACAAACCATAACAACGTTCACCCACGTGCTCCTATTTTGAACACAACATCCCCCACGTGCTTCATTTGCATAAAAATCATACCAATGGTCATCCATGTGCTCCACGTTGAGCAAAACAGTCTCCCACGTGCTTCTTTTGCATACAAATCAAAACAACAGTCACCCATGTGCTCTATTTCGAACAGAACAGTCTCCCACACACTTCATTTGCATACAAACCATAACAACGGTCACCCACGTGCTCTATTTTGAACACAACATCCCCCACGTGCTTCATTTGCATAAAGAATCATAACAACGGTCACCCATGTGCTCCACGTCGAGCGAAACAGTCCCCACGTGCTTCATTTGCATACAAATCATAAAAACGGTCACCCACGTAATCTGTGTTGATCAAAACAGTCCCCCATATGCTTCATATGCATACAAATCATAACAACGGTTACCCACGTGCTTTATGACGATCAAAACATCACCCACGTGCTTCATTTGGACACAAATCATAACAACAGACACCTACTCGCTCTATGATGATCGAAACAGCCCCACCCCCCTCCCGTGCTTCGTTTGCATACAAACCGTGACAACTGTCCCCCACGTGTTTCCTTTGCATACAAATGATAACAACGGTCACCCACGTGCTCCATGTCGAGAAAGACAGTCCTCCACGTGTTTCCTTTGCATACAAATGATAACAACGGTCACCCACGTGCTCCATGTCGAGAAAGACAGTCCTCCACGTGTTTCCTTTGCATACAAATGATAACAACGGTCACCCACGTGCTCCATGTCGAGAAAGACAGTCCTCCACGTGCTTCATTTGCATACAAACCATAACAACGGTCAACCACGTGCTCTGTGTCGAGAAAAACAGTCCCCCCACATGCTTCATTTGCATACAAATGATAACAACGGTCAACCACGTGCTCTGTGTCGAGAAAAACAGTCCCCCACATGCTTCATTTGCATACAAATCATAACAACGGTCACCCACGTGCTCAACTTCGATCAAAACAGCACCCCACGTGTTTCATTTGCATACAAATGATAACAACGTTCACCCACTGCTCTATGATGATCAAAATGTCACCCACGTGCTTCATTTGGATAAAAATCAAAACAACAGACACCCACGTGCTCTATGTCGATCAAAACAGCCCCCCCATGTGCTTTATTTGCATACAAACCATAACAACGGTCACCCATGTTTTCTATTTCAAACACAACAGTCCCCCACGTGCTTCATTTGCATACAAATCGTAAACAACGGTCACCCATGTGCTCCACGTCGCGGAAAACAGTCCCAAACATGCTTCATTTACATACAAATCATAACAACGTTCACCTACGTGCTTTGTGATGATCAAAACATCACCCACGTGCTTCGTTTAGATAAAAATCATAACAACAGATCCCCACGTGCTCTATGTCGATCAAAACAGCGCCCCACATGCTTCATTTGCATACAAACCATAATGCTTCTTTTGCATAAAAATC
The DNA here is from genome assembly GCF_041734735.1 of Babylonia areolata. Classification (NCBI taxonomy): domain Eukaryota; kingdom Metazoa; phylum Mollusca; class Gastropoda; order Neogastropoda; family Buccinidae; genus Babylonia; species Babylonia areolata. The sequence continues at coordinate 9,588,004 of NC_134890.1, forward strand.
ACAACAGCAGACACCCACGTGCTCTATGTCGATGAAAACAGCCCCCCACATACTTTATTTGCATACAAACCATAACAACGTTCACCCACGTGCTCCTATTTTGAACACAACATCCCCCACGTGCTTCATTTGCATAAAAATCATACCAATGGTCATCCATGTGCTCCACGTTGAGCAAAACGGTCTCCCACGTGCTTCTTTTGCATACAAATCAAAACAACGGTCACCCACGTGCTTCATGTCGAGCACAACAGTTCCCTACATGCTTCATTTGCATAAAAAAAAATCAAAACAATGGTCAACCAGGTGCTCTGTTTCGATCCAAACAGTTCTTCACATGCTTCATTTGCATACAAATCATAACAACAGACCCCCACGTGCTCAATGTCGATCAAAACAGCCCCCCATGTCCTTCATTTGCACACAAACCATGACAACGGTCACCCACGTGCTCTATTTTGAGCACAACAGTCCCCCACGTGCTTCATTTGCATAAAAATCATAACAACGGTCACCCATGTGCTCCACGTCGAACAAAACAGTCCCCACGTGCTTCATTTGCATACAAACCATAACAACGGTCAACCACTTGCTCTATGTTGATCAAAACAGCCCCCCCCATTCCAGTGCTTCATTTGCATACAAATCATGACAACGGTCACCACGTGCTCTATTTCGAACACAACAGTCCCTCACGTGCTTCATTTGCATACAAACCATAACAAGTTACATAAGTTACTGCCGACATGCAAGAACCAATTCCCAGAGTTTGTGTGTGTGTGTGTGTGTGTGTGTGTGTGTCCGCGCGCGCGCGCGTTCCCGCGCACGAGCACCTGCGTCCGCACGTGCGTGTTGTGCGCGTGCGTTCGTGTGTGTGTGTTTTTCGTTTCTCCCCAACCACTTGTCATCAGAAAGCTGCTGTACTGGGATCATACACGTACGTACATCAATTGATTTTCAGTACATCGTTCTGACGCGCTCCCAACCCCATTTTGTCCATGTCCAGATGTTTTTAATCAGTCTGGATCCCCTATGAGGGGAAGTAACAACGAGTGTTTTATGGATCGATTCATCGGGAAGAGTAAGTTCCCGTCGTGTTTATAGATTATATTTTAAGGGGTCTGGGGGTAGGGGGGGAGACGGGTGGAGGGAGATGTAACTCTGCCTGATCTTTCTATTCATACCAATCTCCTTCTTATGTCGTGGGCTGCTGCATCTCTCACTTTCACTCAGGATGGTACGAGTGGGTTTTACGTGCGTGACCGTTTTTACCCCCCACCATGTAGGCAGCCATACTCCGTTTTACGCCTTCCCCTGCAATCCATCCCCCATTTTGATGAGTTGTTCCCATAAAGTTATTTTCTGAACCCAGCCCATAATCTGTGTGTGTGTGTGTGTGTGTGTGTGTGTGTGTGTGTGTGTGTGTGTGTGTGTGTGTGTGTGTGTGTGTGTGTGTGTGTGTGTGTGTGTGTGTGTGTGTGTGTGTGTGTGTGTGTGTGTGTATGTGTGTGTGTGTGTGTGTGTGTGTGTGTGTGTGTGTGTGTGTGTGTGTGCGTGCGTGCGTGCGTGTGTGTGTGTGTGTGTGTGTGTGTGTGTGTGTGTGTGAGCCATCCTCATTATATCTTTTCTGGTCTGTCCCCACGAAATCTCAGTCGCGCCATCTTGATCGTCCATTTCTTTCTGAGCTTTCCCCACATATATTTTTTATGACTGAGCCATCCCTTTTTTGTTTTCATCCCCATACATATTTTTCTGAGCACGACCCCATGATTTTTTTTCCCCCTCCCGATCAATCCCTTTAATTATCAGTTCTCAGCCATAGCCATACATTTGTTTTCAGTGCCACCCGCCCATCCGTTTTTGCTGAGCCATCTCTATATATCAATCCAAAAAAGACATTTGGATGCCTCTGCAAATCTTATAAAACACACACACACACACACACACACAGAGACACGCGCGTGTGTTTTTATCTGGCTTGATGTGGTTTGTTTGGCTACGGGAGAGCAATCTTGGTCAGAACTCGCGATTCAGGACGGAAACCCCACCGAACGTTGCTTGGGTAACGTCTGTCAGACTATGTTGACGTGTCCACCTCCTCTATGTTCCTCCCCTTCACCACTCCCCCCCCCCCCACCCCCATCGCTCCTCCCCCCTCCCTCTCTCTGTGTCTCTCTCGCTTACCTTCCCTTTCCTCTCACACTGCCCTCCGTCGTCAATCTCTTCGACAATCAGCAGCGCCAACAAATCACCCAGGGCTATGTCTGAATCTGTCTCTGTCTGTCTGTCTGTCTGTCTATCACACACACACACACACACACACACACACACACACACACACACACACACACACACACACACACACACACATAATATTTTTTCTTTTTTTTCCATTAATGGCTTTACGTAAAAAAAGCAATTGTTGCTTATTCAATTTACCATCATGAAATAAAATCTTGACTTGACTTGACTTCAAACACACACACACACACACACACACACACACACACACACACACACACACACACACACACTGGGTGTTAAAGTGGGATTTAAGTTATACGAAATGGGATTTGGTTACGTGTGCAGTGGTTACAGCAGGGAGTATGGGATATATTAAATGGATTTATTCGTACATTTCGATCTAGATCAATTGATTGTACATGGTAAGTGTGGTCATACCACACTGATTCAACACAGCGATCTATTCAGTTGGGTTTCAAGTTCTATTGGCCGCCGTTCTATTGGCCGTCGTTCTTTCTCTGTTTCTGGACCTTGCGATTGGAATGAACTTCCTTTTTCGCTTCGTCAAGTCTCCACACTCAGCTCTTTCAAGTCTGACCTTAAAACCCACCTCTTCCCAAAATAGCCTCCCTTGCCTGCCTCTTCCTTGTCTTCAGTTTCTGCAGTATTAGAGTTATGCATGCGTGTGAATGACTGGTGCGAAAGCGCTTTGATTTGTCTCTGCACAAGATCCAGCGCTATATAAATACCATTATTATTATTATTATTAATTTATACTAGACAGTTCATTCCTGTACATTCAGTTCTGATGTATCTGTCAATGAAGATGGATAGGCATTTGGAATATAATTTATCATGACACTGTCTAGATTTCGGATTTCTTGTCCTTCTCTTCACCGTTATCGTTATAGTGGACTGAATGATCACGATATTATTTATTTGTCTCTTGTGCATTTGTGCTGAAGAAAATGAAAATCATTTCGTGTTATGTTGCACTGCCTTGAATGACCATCAGATAATTCCACAAAAAGTCGGTAGTATAGACATCCAGTTATGTTTCGACTTTCCTTGTTGATGTCATCGACAAAGGAAATCATCGTGAAACCGTTCCGGTCGCTATACATCTGTGTAAGGCATTCAAAACTGATCCGCGGTTTGATATGTTGTTAAGTGTGTGTGTGTGTGTGTGTGTGTGTGTGTGTGTGTGTGTGTGTGTGTGTGTGTGCATTGCTAAATTTGTAGTTAAATATCGATGTTGTCTGTTCCACATTGCTATGAAAAGATGAAGGTGACAATTTGTGTTCACTGCATCCCCTTCATGAAGGGCAACGGCCTCTATTATTGAATAAAAATGTTCGTTCATTCTCTCTCTCTCTCTCTCTCTCTCTCTCTCTCTCTAAGCAAAGACTTATAGATATCTTCATTCAAGAAAGGTCGGGTACTATTAGTGATAGAGACAGATATTCATGCTACAGATCATTCAAAGTTATACTTGAAAAAGAAAAATACAAAACAAATGCTGATGAATGTTGTTTCAGAGTGGCGTTGTCTCAGGCCAGATTTAATGTGCTTCCTTTAAATAACAATGTTAATAGGTACACTGAAAATGATGTTTTAAAGCATTGTCCTTTTTGCCAAGGTGAACTAGAAGATGAATACCATTTGTTGTTTGTTTGTTCTGTATATAATGATTTACGGACAAAATTTCTTCAAGACTGTTTAAACATGTCTCTCAGTTCACTTCTCCGATCAAACAACAAGCAGAGAAATTTCCATGTATCAAAATTTATTTTCCATCCGATCAAAAGGAAAAATCATATACTCAGACCTAATTAAGTAGAATTAATGTCAAGTCCATGAACATTATGATATTGTGTCATCTATCCAAGTGTTATAATACCCCTTCCCATACCCACCCCCAGTCCCCTGGTTTTGAGTTGTGGTCCATGGCCAAAGTTCAATTAAAACAATTTCGTTCGTTCGTTTGTTCGTTCTCTCTCTCTCTCTCTCTCTCTCTCTCTCTCTCTCTCTCTCTCTCTCTCTGTGTGTGTGTGTGTGTGTGTGTGTGTGTATGTGTGTGTGTGTGTGTGTGTGTGTGTGTGTGAGCGTGTGTGTGTGTGTGTGTGTGTGTGTGTGTGAGTGAGTGAGCGTGTGTGTGTGTGTGTGTGTGTGTGTGTGTGTGTGAGTGAGCGTGTGTGTGTGTGTGTGTGTGTGTGTGTGTGTGTGTGTGTGTGTGTGTGTGTGTGTGTGTGGGGTGAGGATGTGTATGTACTGATGGGTTTGGAAGTTCACATTGGTTGGTGTGTTATTTTGGGTGGGTTTTTTTTATTTTTTATATATATATAATAATTATTATTTTTTAAAATTATATAATCTAAATTGAGAGTTGGTGCTTTGTTAGCCTGGGTTCGTTCGTTCGTTAGCTAGTTAGTTATTTAGTGTGTGTGTGTGTGTGTGTGTGTGTGTGTGTGTGTGTGTGTGTGTGTGTGTGTGTGCGTGCGTGCGTGTGTGTGTTGTGTGCTAACCAGCGTACGTGTTGTAGAGAACCTACGTATAACTGAGCTTCACCTTGATCACAGTCTTAGCAAGGGGGAAAGAAGGCGGAAGACAGCAATTACTTGTCACTTGTCCGTGAGGGTGTGGGTTCGAATCCCGCTCTCGCCCTGTCTCCCTAGTTTGACTGGAAAAAATCAAACTGAGACGATAAACCGAGGTCCCGGCATAGTGCAGCACGCACTGACTTGGCACTCTCAGTGAAAAAAAAAGAACCCATGGCAACGAGAGTGTTGTCCTCTGGCAAAATTACGTAAAAAGAAATTCACTCCGATAGGTACACAAATATATAAGCATGCACTCAAGGCCTGACAAGCGCGTTGAGTTATGCTGTTATGCATCATGTTTAGCAGATATGGTGTCCGAATGCAGTGACGCCTCCTTGAGAAACATAACCTTATAATATCATCATAAAACACCACAGTTTCGTTTCCTCAAGATCCGAAGAAGCACTTACAAATCCCGAACGCTGCGCACTAAAACAGCAGCAACAACAGAGGAGTTCACCACTGCACGAAATACAACAACATAAAACACGAAATCTTGTTGTCCAATCCCCACCACTCTTGGAGCTTTACCAGTTGGCAGTAGATCAGAGTTATCGCTCCTCGCTGGAAAAAATGGAAGCCAAAGAAGACCGATGATGTGTCTGGCTGCCATTTTTCTCATTCATAATGCAGGGGGTGTCTGCATCAGATGTATATACGAGCAGAAAGATGGTGGTTCGTTTCTTTTTTTTCTTTTTTCCCCTTTTTTTCCGAGGGGAGGGAGACACAAGAAACAGTGGTTCCTTTTCTTTCTTTTTTTCTTTTTCGTTTTAACTCTTTCCATACGAACGGCGAAAGACACGACGTTAACAGCGTTTCTCCCCAATTACCACCATCAAAATATTACAAGCGGAAGGCTCTTACACTGAAGAGGTGAATGTTGACAAAGAATACCACAATTCTGACGACGGAAGCTAAAGGTTGGGTCATTCAGACACCCACTGGACATCCGAGGGGTCTGTGTAGAGGAGAAGAGAGGACTGGCCGCACTGAGTGAGTTAAACCCTCCACGGCTCCAGCCTGCGGACAATCGTTTTATTTTATTTGTTTTATTTTTTTCCCGGACAGAGACAGTTTACGCTAAAACCTTTGTTGTGTCGCGTTTCTGTAAATGTTTTGTTCCCAAATAACTGCCACGATTTTGCCGTTTTGTTTTTGCAGAGTGAGAGAGAGGAAGATAATGTGTGTGTGTGTGTGTGTGTGTGTGTGTGTGTGTGTGTGTGTGTGTGTGTGTGTGTGTGTGTTTTAACGGAAAGGGCGTTTGTGATAAAATTGCTTTGAATGATCGGTATATACACAAACCGGTTGTTTTGAACAATCTGGCATGACTGTTGCTTTGATCACACACACACACACACACACACACACACACACACACACACACACACACACACAGAGTCATATATAATACACTGCGTGTATTGGGTGTCTTTTTTGGAACTCACATAGACCATAACAAACCACGTATATTGGTAGACTGTGTCGATGCACGCAAAGTCCACAACGAACCAGGTACTTGTATTGGAGGTCTGTACCCAATCATGTGCCTTCTGCGTATCTTTCATTTCACTGTATTTTAATGTATTGACTTATTTGTCTATTTTGTCACACGGTATTTTCCTTCGTATTTATATGCTTATGTTTCACACAAACCTGGGGTCGACAGGTTCCTAAGACCTAATCAGCGCATTGGGTTATATCAATCAGTGCGAAAGTCAGGCATTTGCAGTTAAAAAAAAAAAAAAAAGAAAAGAAAAAAAAAAAGATTACAGCAAGGTGTGGTGTAGCGTATAAGGATCTGTCCGCACGCTCTGACACCCCCCTCCATGAAGCTGAAGCACCGAGAAACTGTGTCGGTACTCACATGCGCAGCTAGGGGGCTGTTGTCTGCAAATGAAAGTCTGCGACCTTTTCACAGAGAGGGACAATCATGCACAAGAATGGGCTGGCTGCAAAACACAGCACCAGATCATTTTCGTGATTAGGGGGCCGGTTATGTGTGTCGATGCAATGCCTGCTGCGCAACATGACGAAATGTCGACCAGCATAAATATGGGGACAAGGGGGTGGGTGGGGGTAGTGAGGGAATGTGTGTGTGTGGGGGGTGGGGGGGGGGGGGAGGGGGAGGAGGGGGCAGGGAAAGGGGTGGAGGAAATAGGGGAGGACAAATCATGTGGTTGTTTGTTTAAATGCCTTTGTCAATCGAGTTGGGGGGGGGGGGGGGGAGGGATGTGGGGGGGGGGGGGGGGGGGGGGGTAGGGTCCAGTATGAAACACCATCACTCTGTCTGTCTGTCTGTCTGTCTCTCCGACCTGTGTTTAAATGCCTTTGTCGATCGAATGGAAGTGGGGGGTGGGGAGGGGGTTGGGGGAGAGGGCGAGGGGGGGAAGGGTCCAGTATGTAGCACCATCACTCTTTGTCTGTCTGTCTGTCTGTCTGTCTGTCTCTCCCTCTCTGTCTGTCTCTGTCTCTCCCTCTCTCTCTCTCTCTCTCCGACCTGTGTTCTGCTTTCCTTTCCTTTTGTTGTGTCGTAGGTAGTTAAAACACATTGATTAACCAGCTTTGTGTTGTTGTTGTTTTTCCACAGAAGTGTGTGTGTGTGTGTGTGTGTGTGTGTGTGTGTGTGTGTGTGTGTGTGTGTGTGTGTGTGTGTGTGTGTGTGTGTGTGTGTGTGTGTGTGTGTGTGTGTGTGTGTGTGTATGTCTGTGTGTGTGTGTGTGTGTATGTGTGTGTGTGTGTGTGTGTGTGTGTGTGTGTGTATGTATGTGTGTGTGTGTGTGTGTGTGTGTGTGTGTGTGTGTGTGTATGTGTGTGTGTGTGTGTGTATGTATGTATGTATGTGTGTGTGTGTGTGTGTGTGTGTGTGTGTGTGTGTATGTATGTGTGTGTGTGTGTGTGTGTGTGTGTATGTATGTGTGTGTGTGTGTGTGTGTGTGTGTGTGTGTGTATGTCTGTATGTGTGTGTGTGTGTATGTGTGTGTGTGTGTGTGTGTGTATGTGTGTGTTTGTGTATGTATGTATGTGTGTGTGTGTGTGTGTGTGTGTGTGTGTGTGTGTGTGTGTGTGTGTGTGTGTGTGTGTGTGTGTGTGTGTGTGTGTGTGTGTGTGTGTGTGTGTGTGTGTGTGTGTGTGTGTGTGTGTGTGTTTCCTTTTGTGGTGTATGTCGGAATCAAACTCTACCATAACAAGGAAAGATTTTGAACGTTTTCTATGCTTTTCAAGTCCTGTCCATTGCTTTGTAAAATGCTGACCTGTTAACGCTGAATAAAAAAAGAAAGAAAGAAAAAAAAAGTAAAATAAAAGAAAAAGAAAAGAGAAGAAAGAAGAAATCTGCTCTCTAGCACACATATTTGTATCCAATCATTTGTAAAGAGATTTAATCCAACAAAAAGCACATTCTGGATTTCTGTTCATTTGGGGGAATGGCTTTAAAAAAAATATATAGCCTGCATAAATATATATCTCTCTCTATATATCTGTCAGCTGTTATTTCTCTACCATCTTCCCAGCGTTATTACCGTTACCCCCCCCCCCCCCCCCAACCCCCTCGCCCCCTTCTCTCTCTCTCTCTCTCTCTCTATCCGCAACAAAAGGAACCAGCTGAACATTCTTTTCCTCAGCATCGTATAAATTCCTTTTTTTTTTCTTCTTCTTCTTCTTCTTCTTTTCCCCTTTCTTATTCTTCATCGCCCATTGCTTATCTCCGTCGGACACGCACGTTCCTCTCACCCACTGCTGGACGTAGATAGGACGCCTCGTCTCCACAGGAAACACGTACACATACAGTCTCTGTCTTCTTCCAAGTCCAGCTCCCCCCCACCCCGGGCCCCACACGAGCCTTCAGCCCCTTGTCAGTCCCTCATTGGCAGTCGTAGCACGCTGATCATTCAGTGTTTGATCTCCTGAAAACGGCAAGCTGCCCCTTCCTTCGGAAAATGAGGAAGGAAGTGAAGATCATGATGATACCGCCCCCGAAAACCGAGTATGGCTGCCAACATGGCGGGAAGGGGGTACGGGGGGCGGGGAGGTGGGTGTGTGTGTGTGTGTGTGTGTGTGTGTAAAAACGGTCATACACGTAAAAAGCCCACTCGTGTACATACGAGTGAACGTGGGAATTGCAGCCCACGAAATGATAATAATAATAATAATAAGTTTCTGATACCGGCTTCCAACCATGTTCCCTGTTGTGCAGGGTATCAGTTTCAGTTTCAGTAGCTCAAGGAGGCGTCACTGCGTTCGGACAAATCCATATACGCTACACCACATCTGCCAAGCAGATGCCTGACCAGCAGCGTAACCCAACGCGCTTAGTCAGGCCTTGAGGAAAAAAAAAAAAAAAAAGAAAGAAAAAAAAAGGTGAATCAATGATAGATAAGCTTACACAAATAAATAAATAAATAATAAATAATAACTATAATGTAAAAAAAAAAAAAAAAAAAAGCAAAAAAAAGCAAATAGATGTAAAACGTGAAGACACACATTGACATATACACCCACACATGCATAACAGATATGCACCGAACAAGCAGTTTCACAGATAGAATAGAGAAGGATTTCAAGTGATGACGGGGGTGGGGAGGAGGGTGGGCGGGTTCGTTTTGGTAGAAATGATATCAATACCATTACGTTTAGCTTTTGATTCCGAGCTGGAAATTTTTTTCCAGGTCTTATGTTTGTTTGTTTTTTTCTGGGGGAAGAATTAACAACAACACAAAAAACCTGTGTAAACTTTCTCTTTTGCTCCCAGTAAATATTTTGACTTTACACACACACACACACACACACACACACACGGGAACTATCTTCAAATCACATGTGAACATGTCAGACTGGGCTTGAGACACCACACACACTCTTATCAGCATACCACACATAGCCTGCCTCCGCCCCCATCACACACACACACACATATACACACACACTCACACACACACACACACACACACACACACACACACACGCACGCACGCACGCACGCACACAACCCTCCTGCGCCCCTCCCCCTAAAACTCTCTCTCCAAACACACACACCCCCACATACGTGCACGTGACGCAACCTCTGACGCACAGTCCTTCCCACATCCCTCCCTATACTCACACACAAACCCACACACAACCTCACCCAAAATACGAACACACGCATACGCACACACACACACACACACACTCGCGCGCACAAACACACACCCAAACCCACACCCACACACACACTCATCATCGTTATCGATGTTCAACGAGATGATATCTCGCCGAAATGTCGAATTCCGCATTTTGCTGCAGCACCCAAAAACATCGCCCCGCGCTTTGTGAAAATTTCCAAACGTCGCACATTGCAAGGCATTTAACATGTCAGGTCCCCCACTCCACCCCCCTACCCCACCACCCACCACAGTCCTCCAGCTCTCTCTACCCCCTTCCCCTTCCATCTCTTCCTCCCTCTCCTCTTCTTTCCTACACTAGCTGTGCACCCCCACCCCCACCCCACACCCCCTCTCCATCAGACATTAAAAGTTAATGTGGTGAAAATACCATGACTATTACATTCTCATGGCTGTTTATCGCAATCTCGATGTTTACAGTTATTACAGGCTGACATTAATTCTTCGACAGAGGGAACCTCGCATGAGGGTGGGAGAATGAGAGGAGAGGGGGGGGGGGGGGGTGGGGGAGTGGGTGGGTGAGGGTGGCGGTGGTTGTGGATAAGAGGATGAGGGAGGGCTGGTGAGTGATGAAACCTTTTCGCAAATTCTTACTC
>NC_134890.1:9603602-9626102 GCF_041734735.1 Babylonia areolata
CACGCACACATGAACACACACACACACACGCACACATAAACACACACACACAAACACACACACACACACACATAAACACACACACACATAAACACACACACACATAAATACACACACACACACATAAACACACACACACATAAACACACACACACACACACACACACACACACACACACACAAGCACGGCACCGTTCAATTGAAAAAAAAAATCACGGCAAAACAGAAACTTCTCTGCTTTTGTCTCCCTTGCAGGTTTTCTTTGCCAGTGAAAATGCTGAGAACCTACTTTTACATTTAGGGCAAAATTCATGGGCGAAAAAAAAAACACCCCCCAAAAAACCCACCACCACCAACAACAACAGATACACACGTTATACTTTTTTTTTTTTCTCAACTCCGACGTCCTGAGCACGAAAGGATAGGAAAGCTCTCTGGAGCCAGTTGCATTGCTCGGACGGAAGAGCCTAGTATGGTCGTAACGCGCTACTAACTGTGTGTATGTATGGAACTGACAAAATGGCGTAGTTTTTCGGTCAACGTAGGCATTCAGTCACGTGTAACTGTCAAAAAAAATTAGAACCAAGCAATGCAACTGGCACCTGGACCTGAGCAATTTTGAAAACAAAACAAAACAAACAAACACCCCCCCCCCACACACACAAACAAACAAACAAACACCCGCCCCCCGCCCCAAAGACAGTACACTCTTTTGTCCTGACTACAAGAGAAATTCATGTGCGCTCCCTCCCCAAATGCTTCTCTCTCTCTCTCTCTCTCTCTCTCTCTCTTATCCTTTTCATCAAACTCACCCGCGCTCTTGCGTACGCAGATACTGAGCATAGACACATACATGCGAGCAAATACAGAACGTGATATAATTAAGTCTCCTTTGATTATTTCTACTGAGAAGAAAAGCGCACTCCACGATGTAGACTATAATTATAATGACATGCAAGTAAGGAATACTTTATGGAACGAAGAAAAGAAAGGAAAAAAAAAGGAAAAAAAAAAAAAAAATGGAAAGAGAAAACACTATCAGGTCATAAGAGAAAACATCATCACCACCACCATCATACAAAAGACAACATCAGCATCGACAACATCCACAACTATGATAAAGAGCAATGATACAGAATAGTGACGTGGACAAACGAGCGGTAAAGAAACAAGTTCCTCGTGATCAAAGACAAAACATCAGAATCATCGTTCAAACATAAAAAAAGAGAGGAAGTATATTAAACGACAGTTGTTGGTACACACCATCCTTCAATGGAACACTTCCATCTATCACAAAAATAATAATGACACCGCCACCACAACCACCACCACCAACAGTCATCATCATCATCATCACCACCAACATCATCGTAACCATAATCAATATAATGATAATAATTATAATATAACAATGATGATGATGATGATGATGATAAGACAGTGATGATGATGATGGTGATGATACATTATGAACATTAACAATGAATGATCAGTCATCATCAACATCGTCATAACCACAATAATAATAATAATAATAATAATTACTATTATTATGATATAGCAGTGATGATGATGGTGGTGGTGATGATGATGATGATGATACATTATGAACATTTACAAATAATGATCAGTCATTATCAACATCGTCATGATCATCATCATACATCGTTTAACTGTTATGCATCGACAGCGTGACCAGACCTTTTCTTTTCTTCGCATAATATATCAACAGAATGAAGACGCACATCATCATAATACATTCACATCATATCTACACCAACAATACATAACCATTCCAACTTCTGATCCGTCACGACCAAAGCCAAATGAACACAGAATAAAACCATCCTCCTTTGGCTGAACGAAACACACGGACATTGAGAAAGAAGGAAGCGGGGGGTGGTGTCCAGTGTGTAAGTTAACTACTAACTTGTGATAGGAGAGGGTGGTTTCAGTTCCACTTTCTCAAGGAGGTGTCACTGCGCTCAGACAAACTCATATACGCTGCACCACATCTGCTAGGCAGACGCCTGACCAGCAGCATAAACACAACGCGCTGAGTCAGGTCTTGGGTACATACATATACATTAGTGTACCAGTCAGAGTGGATTCCTTCGACAGAACTTTCGCCAGAGGACAGCACTCCTGTTGCCATGGGGTATTTTCCAGCTGCGCTAAGTTACGTGCTGTACACAGGGGACCTCAGTTTATTACTACTACTTTTTTATATTATAATTATTATTTATTTATTTATTTATTTATGTACGCTTATAGTTGACTTCATCAAGTTTTTGCGCCTTATACATATTATTAGTAGTGGTAGTAGTTTTTGTTTAAAAAAAATATATTTATCTATTATTTATTCACCCCCCCCCCTTTTTTTTTTTTCTCTCAAGGCCTGACTAAGCACGTTGGGTTACGCTGCTGGTCAGGCATCTGCTTGGCAGATGTGGTGTAGCGTATATGGATTTGTCCGAACGCAGTGACGCCTCCTTGAGCTACTGAAACTGAAACTGAAACTATCGTCTCATCCGAATGATTAGGCGTTCAGTTTTGATTTTCCAGACAAACTTGGGAGAAAAGGCGAGAACAAGATTCGAACCGAGACCCCCCCCTCCCCGGCCACAAACACTGTATTGGCGTCTTTATAAGCGTCTTAACCATTCTGCCACCTTCCTCTTGGCAGACAGGCATCTTCCACTTCCCTCATAACAGGGCAGGGTGGGGTGGAGATAACTCCTAACTTGTGACAGGGAAGGGGGGGGGGGATAGTGTGAGATAACTCCTGACTTGTGATTGGTAAGGGTGGCGGGGGGTTGGGGGGGAGGTTGGGGGTGGGTGGTGGCGTTGACTAGTGTGAGATAACTCCTGACTTGTGATTGGTAAGGGTGGCGGGGGGTGGGGGCTGAGTGGGGGGGGGGGGCGTTGACTAGTTTGAGATAACTCCTGACTTGTGATTGGTAAGGGTGGCGGTGGGTTGGGGCTGAGTGGAGGGGAGGGGGGGGGCGTTGACCAGTGTGAGATAACTCCTGACTTGTGATTGGTAAGGGTGGCGGGTGGTGGGGGCTGAGTGGGGGGGGGGGGGGGGGCGTTGGCCAGTGTGAGATAACTCCTGACTTGTGATTGGTAAGGGTGGCGGGGGGTGGGGGCTGAGTGGGGTGGGGGTGGGGGCGGGGGCGTTGACTAGTTTGAGATAACTCCTGACTTGTGATTGGTAACGGTGGAGGAGGAACGCACAGGGAATCGTGCAGGAATTGTGATGGAACGGACAGCATCTTATCTACGGTCTGTGTCACACAGAAACAGGGTGACTGCGTTGAGAGATCACAAGGAAGGGATGGGGAGTGGGAGGCAGTCATAATGTAATATACAATTGTTTGACTGCAGTGATAATATACAATTGTCTGACTGCAGTGATAATATACAATTGTTTGACTGTGTCAGGAGAACTGATAAATGGTGGTTGCGGGTCACAGCCATAGGGCTGATAAGGTATTGTGTTGAACACACACGCATGCGCGCACGCGCGCAAACACACACACACACACACACACACACGTCTTCCCAATCCTCTCACACGCATACCACTTTACTGGACACAGACTGAATACAGAAGGACTTTTGATTGCACTGATGTAACAAAACGAAGGAAAACCAGAGAGAACGTTTCTTTACAGAAAGCCTGACACTTAACACAGCTGTGAACAGCGTTCATGATTCTGATCCATTTCTGAACCTGTCTTATGGTTTTTGCACTTCACCGCTTCACACACACGCACACCGGCAAACACAGACACACACAGACACAGACAGACAGACACAGACACACACACACACATTTTCACATTCTTGTTTTAAAGCAACAACAGCAACAACAACAACAAATCATGGGATTCATTTATCTACAACAATCAATTGGAATTGCTGTAATGGGTAACGGTAAAAACAAAACATTCTCGTCCAAAGTGAACCATAGACCTACAGGTCTCTAGGAAACTCCAACTATTGTCTCTGTCTCTGGACCATACATTTGAACGATCTCACCTTTTCACTTGGAAACTCCAACTATTCTCTCTGTCTCTGGACCATACATTTGAACGATCTCACCTTTTCACTTGGAAACTCCAACTATTCTCTCTGTCTCTGGACCATACATTTGAACGATCTCACCTTTTCACTTGGAAACTCCAACTATTCTCTCTGTCTCTGGACCATACATTTGAACGATCTCACCTTTTCGCTTCCACAAAAATCCCTGGTCTCACCTCCTTCAAATCAAGTCTCAAAACCTACCCCCTTTGTGACTCACCCGGTGTTCGGTTGTGTGTGTGTGTGTGTGTGTGTGTGTGTGTGTGTGTGTCCGTGGTAAACTTTAACATTGACATTTTCTCTGCAAATACTTTGTCAGTTGACACCAAATTAGGCATAAAACTAGGAAAAATTCAGTTCTTTCCAGTCATCTTGTTTAAAACAATATTGCTCCTATGGGATGGGCACAAAAAAAAAAAAGAAAGAAAAAAAAAAGAAACCTAATTATATGCAAACTGCATTTACTGTTATATTTTTTGTATTCTCTAAACTTGGCACTTTGATCTGATATTCTGACCCAACAACAAGAGCAGTCATTATTATCATTTTTTGTTCAAACAGGAACTTCTTTTGCTAAACATGGAAGTTTTATTTATTTTTGTAAACGTTTTGGTGCAGATAGTTAAAAAAAGGGAAATTACTCTGTAATTAATGCTAGGGGACTTAATTTGCTTTAAACTGATCTTTCTCATCTTAAACATTACATTTTGAAATTATACTCAATACATAAAAAGCTTGGATTTTTTTTTTAAAGTGTATCACAAGTGAGTCTTGAAGGCCTTGCCTCTCTTGTTTTTGTTGTCCTTCTCAACCCCCATCTGCTTCCCTTTTCCAGTCCATTCAGTTTCTCTGGCTTTCTTATCTGCCTTGTAATTGGAAGTGCTCTCCTTCGTCTTTTGGTTTCAGAGTTTCATGCATGCTGTGTGAACCCTCCCCCACCCCCACCCTCACAAAAAACTACCCCCAGAAGTCTGGCCATGACTATATAGCATTTGATTTGGTCTCCTTCCTGCACTAGATTCGGTGCTATGTGAAACACGTTTATCATCATCATCATCATTATTATTATTATTATCATTATAACTGTTATTATTGCTATTATATTGATTATAATCATTATCATTATTATCATTACTATTATTGTTATTATAATGATTATAATCATTACCATTATTATTATCATTATTATTGTCGTTATCATAATAATAATTATCATTATAATCATCATTACTGTCATTAGTAGTAGTGTAGTAGTAATATAAATTTCGTATTAGTATCATCATTATCAACATCATCAACATCATCGTCGTCGTTGTTGTTGTTGCCAATATAGTAGTATTAGAAGTAATATTAATTTCGAACAGTACAGAAAAATCACATGTTTATCTCAAGCTTCGGACAGAGAGAGGATCCAGCCATGCCTATTCCTATGTTTTTATTTCCAGACTGGTGATTCCACTACAATGGTGAACACATTCTTTGCGCACCGACAGCATGGGAACGTAGTCGGGAATGTAAGCTGGGGTGTATATATATATATATATATATATATATATATATATATATATATATATATATATATGTGTGTGTGTGTGTGTGTGTGTGTGTGTGTGAGATGAAACAAAGCATACACTACGGTCTTGTCACGTACAGTTCTGAAACCTAAACGGTCCTTCATAGCAACAACATCATCATCGTCATTATCCACATCATTTGTCATCAAATATTAGAAGAAGAAGAAGAAGAAGAAAAAAAAAAAAAAAAAAGCCTCAACTTGTGTGGCCTTTCATGCTCTGCTTTCAAGGTGATGGCAGTGTGGAGCTTGTCGGTTCCTCCCTACCACCAGTGTTGCTCCAGACCGAAAGCACGGTGTTCTTGGAAGGAAGGAGCCAACGTGGTCCACACAAAGACTGTCTTCCGCGGCGCAAACATCTTTCACAACTTATATAGCTTCCGATCTGATTAACACACACACACACACACACACACACACACGCTCTTTACACCAAAGATATTTTCCGTAGCACATTTATCTACCGCAACACAATTAATCACCTGATCCCAACTCCACCCCCCCAGTCCCCACAACCACAACATGTAATACAGGACACGCGGTGAAAATCATCCAATTTATGAAGAATCCCACACGACTGACAGAAAAAAGAAGAAAATTATGGTAAAATATAACAAAAAAACCCACAAAAAAACAAACAAAACAAACAAAAAAAAACCCTGATAATTTGTTGGCATTTATATGGAGCTTAGCTTATAGTGGCTTCCTGCATAATTAACTTTGAACCAGAACACGCACCTGACAACCAGTGAGGTCATTCAGCAGCAACGCAGGGTCGACTTAAATGGGTGCCCCGATGGCGGACCAACACGGACAGAACCTACAACAGGCACTTGAACTGCGACACAGTGAGTCAGTGTGCGGCCGAGCTTAAGAACTCTGCCGAAGAACATACTGAGAAAAAGACAGTTCAGAAGAAGAAGAAGGAGGAGGAGGGGGAGGTGGGGGAGGAGGAGGAAGAGGAGGAGGAGGAGGAGAAAAAAGAAGAAGAAGAAGAAATGAATGAGCAACTACGATTACAAAATCAGAAAAAAAGATCTTTTTTTTTATCATACCAAACATGACTTTACGCAGTACATTTCATGATAAGAAGCTCTTGAGAACGGCACAACCGAGTCTATCGATGGCATTATGAAGCAATATAATCTTCACATTTCGCGTGCACAATAAGTTATACAAGTTATACCGTGTGAGGGAGTTCAGCGTAGCTTTCGACCCAGTTTTGGGCATCACATCGGAAATACCCAGTGTATTAGTCCCCCTACAACTATGTTAAAGCTCTGTAACAAATTGTTTGGTGCAGATGCAGATGCTTTTTCGTCTGTTGCGTCAATCACAACGTCATTTTAATTAAGGCGAAAAACATCAACACCACACCCTCAACAACAACAGCAATAACAAACTCCAGCCTTTAACAGTAAAGAAAAAGAATATAAAGCAACACCATTGATTTCAAACTCATGACACAATATAGCAGTCAGTCTTGCTCAGGCGCGTTCCAGAGAAGTTTTCGAAGTTGTGATGACATGTTTCTTAGCGCTAATACTTTGCAAAACGAAAATTAACATTGACAGACTGACCCGATTGCTTATCTGTGAAAAAAATGGTCACAACACCAAAGTTTCAAACTGTATCGTATCTACACACATTATTGTAGGTGCTTCAAATAAAGATGAACACACACACACACACACACAGACACACAAATAAGATACCCTGTCCTGTTCTTCTTGTAAGAGCGTGCTTGTTGGTTTTGTCCAGGTTACACTGAGCAGCCGACCACGATCGAATATTTCAGCAAAATAAATATTCATTCGTTTCAATTATCCAATCCCAGATTTTGAAAAAAAAAAGACAAGAAAAAAGAAAAAGGAAAAATAAATCAATTCCATACAAAACCTAAACAAAAGAAGACAATAGAGAGAGAGAGAGAGAGAGAGAGAGAAAGAGGAAAAATAAATCAATTCCATACAAAACCTAAACAAAGGAAGAAGACAAAATAGAGAGAGAGAGAGAGAGAGAGAGAGAGAGAGAGAGAACCAAAACAACAACAACAACAAACAACCAATAACAACAGAGGTTTGATGGACAAGCTGACATGTCACCTCCCAGACGGGCCTCATGTTTGTTCAGTTGACAGAAGAGCCGAAAGCGACAGGAAAAACACAGCACGTGATAATCGTGCTCAAGGGAAATAAGAATAACACGGGCGATAAATTGCAACCCCGTTGAAAGTGGAGCCCTATGGAGGACATACAGAGCCACACACACACACACACACACACAGACAGCAGTGGGTGGGGGTGGGGATGGGGAGATGTCAGGCTGCGAGGAAGTGGCCTGGGGTGGTGTGGTGTGGTGGAGGTGGTGGTGGTGGTGGAGGTGGTGATGGATTTGCACATCTCATCCGCGACAGAAGAAGAAGAAGAAAAAAAAAAAAAACACCAACCTCATACAACTACAAACAAATGAACAGGCGTGGAGGGGGATACATGAGACAACCATCCACACAATTTCCCCGAAAACCACACAAGGGAAGGGAATGGAGGTTGGAGTGTTTGTTGTTGCGTGTGGGAAAGGCTGGGAAAGTGGCGGGAATGGTCAGGGGAGGTGGGGGAGTTTGGGGGGAGGGGTGCGGGGGGGGGAGGGGGGGGGTTGGGGGGGGGGAGAGGAGAGGAGGGGGGATTTGCAACTGGTCTCCGACCCCCCCTCCCCCCAAAAAAAAAACACACAAAAAAACCAGGAGAAAGAGAGTGAAAGAAAGAGAAAAACAACATCGATAACAAATACTGGAAAAAGAAAAACAACAACAACAACAAACCCCCACCAAAAACAAATAAACAAAAAAAAAACCCAAAATAAAACCCCAAAACAACAAAAAAGCAAACAAACAACAACAAAAAAAAACAAAAAAACCCAAACAAACAAACAACAACAGCCCAGCATACAGGCGGTTACAGGGAGATAGAGATCAACACGATTTTAGGAAAAAAAACAACAACAAAAAATAGACCTCTGGGATTCGGGAAAAATCCTGAGTGAAAAAACGTTTCTGTGATTGTTTGGATTTGGCGTCTGGTAGTTTGTGGACCTTCGCGCGTGCGCGCGCTTGTGTGTGTGTGTCTGTGTGTGTGTGTGTAAACTTAACAGGTATTTGGTTCCATTTTGTTTAGTACAGTTGTTCCTGAATGTGCCTGTATCTATAGGTTGATACTGCAACAGCGAGTCGTTTTCAGACAATGCAAACGCTCATTCAACACTAACATCTTGCATGCACGTATATTGTCCATCAATAGAGAAGCAAACAGATAATGATGATAATAATAGAAAAACAACCTGTAAGTGAATGGATGAGTATTGATGTAGAGAGAAGGGAGAAAGAGAGAAAAGTACATACATGTGCAGAAAAAAAACAAGATAAAAGAAAAAAAGGCGAAAAAAGACAAGACCAAAAAAAACCTGAAAAAATACAAGAAAGAAATAAAGAAATAAGGAAAAGGCAAATAAAAGAAAGTGTGGAAAACATAGGAGAACGGAGGCCCCTAAAAAAAAAAGTCCTTTTTTTATTTTATACATTCGCATAATTTCGTTCACCGAAATATCACAAAGCCTAAATAAACAGTGCCACAGGTAACACGTAACGACAACGTTCAACAAAATAACAAAGCGTGGATAATTCTGTCTAACGGGTTTTGCAACGATACTGACATCAAAGCTGTTTACAAGAACTGTTTGACTGTTTCGTTTTCACTGTAGCCAGCGTGTGGATAGAACGCTATCCATGCTGTAATACATAGAAAAACACAGCTACAAACATACATAGTTTGTGGCAACAGACATGGTGCTGGAAAAGAAAGAGATGAAAAAAAAGAGAAAAAAAAGTGCACATCCCTGCTCTGACCAAGAATGATATATTGGAGATGATTATCTGTAGATGATTTAGGGCAAGGAAATAACGTTCTCAGTCAAACTTGCCTGAACAAACACATACAAAAAAACAAAAACAAAACCGTCGTGTGAAGAGAGAGAGAGAGAGAGAGAGAGAGAGAGAGAGAGAGAGAGAGAGAGAGAGAGAGAAGTGTCTTTGTGTGCGTGTGCGTGCGTGCGTGTGTGTGTGTGTGTGTGTGTGTGTGTGTGTGTGTGTGTGTGTGTGTGTGTGTGTGTGTGTGTGTGTGTGTGTGTGTGTGTGTGTGTGTGTCTGTCTGTGTGTCTGTCTGTCTGTGTCTATGTCTATATGTGATCTCTCAAGCATCATCATATTTATTATTTCTTTTGATGATAATAATGATTTTCTTGTATTACAGTGCCTCCCACAGAAGGGGGTAAATTCCCGAAAGTTTGATTGATCACGTCATGAAAACAACATCATCGCCATAAACAACAACAACAACAAAACACGTTGCTGATTGATGTTATCACGCCAGTCCTGCACGCTAGTTTCAATCGCTTTAAAAAAAAAAAATTATTATCATTAAATCTTATTTTATTTCTTTTTACTTTTTCAATCCCTCACAGAACCAAAGGGGTCTTCATCCTTTCTTTATTTAGAAACCAGCTCCATCATGACGAGTCTGATGACCACATCAGTACAGATTAACCCATTCCATTCCCAGATCAAGGACGTCTGAAAGGTTGTGGGTGATAAAGTTCTCATGGACTGGGAGAGCGTGATGCTCTCCCTGTGTTCTTGTAGGTGTTAGTTTTCTTCCCCTAAGCGAAGTCTCACCACAGGGTCCAGCAACGATAATTATCTGCTTGTATTTTTTTTCTCCTTTCCTTTTCTTAAACTTGCTTTGGACTGCTCATCCCACACACAGTCGCACCATTATCGTTATCTCTTTTATATATCGGATCATTAATGAACTTTAATGACGTTCGTGTTAGTATCATTGTTGTTATGGCGATTTTTTTTCTTCTTCTTCTCATGTCCATGTCATATCTGAACAATGACGCATCAGAGAGTTCAATGTTGTTGGTGTTTTTTTGATGTTTGTACTCGGAGAGAGAAAGGAGAGAGAAAGGAATATAACAATAATTGTTACGGCGTCCAGAGAGGTACAACAACACCACTTTCACAGGGGATGTGTGACGTCACTACAACACCAGTCCTCTTTCACAGGGGATGTGTGACGTCACTACAACACCAGTCCTCTTTCACAGGGGATGTGTGACGTCACTACAACACCAGTCCTCTTTCACAGGGGATGTGTGACGTCACTACAACACCAGTCCTCTTTCACAGGGGATGTGTGACGTCACCACAACACCAGTTCACTTTCACAGGGGATGTGTGATGTCACTACAACACCAGTCCTCTTTCACAGGGGATGCGTGACGTCACTACAACACCAGTCCTCTTTCACAGGGGATGTGTGACGTCACTACAACACCAGTCCTCTTTCACAGGGGATGTGTGACGTCACTACAACACCAGTCCTCTTTCACAGGGGATGTGTGACGTCACTACAACACCAGTCCTCTTTCACAGGGGTGGTGACGTCACTATAACATGTCCGCTTTCACAGGGAATGCGTGACGTCACTACAACATCAGTCCACTTTCACAGGGGTGGTGACGTCACTATAACATCAGTCCACTTTCACAGGGATGCGTGACGTCACCACAACATTAGTCCACTTTCACAGGGGTGGTGACGTCACTACAACATCAGTCCACTTTCACAGGGGTGGGTGAAGTCAACACCAGTCCACTTTCAAACGAAACGTGAAGTCACTACAACACCAGTCCACATTCACAGGGGTGGTGACGTCACTAGAAGACCAGTCCACTTTCACATGGATGCGTGACGTCACTACAAAACCAGTCCACTTTCACAAGGTGGTGACGTCACTACAACACCAGTCTTCTTTCGCAGGGATGCGTGACGTCACTACAACACCAGTCCACTTTCACAGGGATGCGTGACGTCACTACAACACCAGTCCACATTCGCGGGGGATGCTGTGCGTGACGTCACTACAACATCAGTTCACTTTCGCAAGGGATGGGTGACGTCACTACAACACCAGTCCTCTTTCACATGAGTGCATGAAGTCACTGAGTAACCCCATCCAGGCACTGCAGTTTATGTCCTACCGTGTACACTCCAACAGGTGTGCATGTGAACCCATTCTCTTCAGAAAATGTTACATGTTCAGCATTAGTGTGTGTGTGTGTGTGTGTGTGTGTGTGTGTGTGTGTGTGTGTGTGTGTGTGTGTGTGTGTCTGCGTGTGTGTGTTTGTGCGCGCGCACGTGTGTGTGTGTGTGTGTGTGTGTGTGTGTGTGTGTGTTTGCGTGTGTGTGTGCGCGCGCACGTGTGTGTGTGTGTGTGTGTGTGTATGCATGTGTGTGCGTGCGTGCGTGCATGTGTGTGTGTGTGTGTGTGTGTGTGTGTGTGTGCGCGTGACTGAAACCTCACTGAATGACACAGGAAACGAATGACGAGCGCCCAGTTGCAGCTGTCAGTCGGCTCTACCCAAGTAGGCAGCACGTTGTGTAAAAAAAAAAGAAAAAAAGAAAAAGAAAAAAAAAGAAGAAATAGACTCCGTGTTTGTAAAGCGCTAACAGCTTGGTCTCAGACCGAAGATTGGCGCTATATAAGTATCACAAATCATATCATATCATGCCATAATTATCATGTCAGACAGAAACAGGCGGCGGAGACCAGAATCAACAGCAGCATCAACACCTGATCGATACCCCATCAAGATGTTGATCTGCATCTTTATGTACGACTTGACGTTTATTATCATAACCCTTCACCCACAAACACTCCGAAGTATTTCCAAAAGAAAAAAAAACGTTCATCTCTTCTTCTACAAGTAGAAACATTCTGCAAAAAAAAAAGTCTTGATGTACCTTGGATAAAAAAAAAAGAAGAAAAGACAAAAGGAAGAAAAAAAGAAGAAGAAAAAAAAGTTACTGAGAACGTTTAATTTTCTCGGTCCTCCAAAAAGTAAAACGATTTAGTAGCGACGTAATGAATAATGTTCATGTTGTGGAGGTTTGTCATGAAACGACCCGGAGGTGCTGAGTCTGAACATGAAGGTTCTGGATGTCTTGTGTGTGTGTGTGTGTGTGTGTGTGTGTGTGTGTGTGTGTGTGTGTGTGTGTGTGTGTGTGTGTGTGTGTGTGTGTGTGTGTGTGAGTTCAAAATATTCCCCAGAACGGGAGAATGACAGCAAAAAGCAGTGCCGCAAAAAACAACCTCCCCCCACCACCACCCTACCCCCACTCCCCCCCCCCAAAAAAAAAGAACAAAGAGAAGACCACTCTGTATTACATGGTGTGAAACTGTGTCTCTGGCTTTTTCACCAGTGATCCACGCGGCCCAATATATTTCTTTCACCAAGAAAGCGTAAGCATTCATTTTCTCTCGAAGACAGTGATGGCGGAGGAAGGGAAATCGATTTGAATAAATGCAGGCTTGTTGACTCTGCACCTAGAACGTTGGTGCAGAGTGCGAAGGTTCCCCCCAAAACATTACAGATGAAAGATAACATGAAGCAATAAAAAAAAAAGGAAAAAAAAGGGGTGGGGCACTGAAACATCAAAGCCAACACCGCAATTGTCAGCAAATCGCACATGAAGAAATTGATATTTTGGCCATTTTGTTACCGCCTTCATAGTAAAAAAAAAAAAAAAAAAAAAAAAAAAAGAAAGAAAGCTCGTGACCACGATTATAATGTAAGAGGAAGTCTTCAAAAAAAAAAAAAAAAAAAAAAAAAAAATCGCATTACTCAGAAAGTCACTTCTCTCAGATACCCTACCCCGCCCTCCTACCCCCTTCTACTCCCCCTCCACATCAGTTAGGTCACACTGTCCTGTCACCGCACACACACACACACACACACACACACAGAGAACACGCCCATCCCCGCAACCACCCTCTCCGACTGACCAACCACCACCACCACCACCCACACCACCACCCCTAACTCCCCCCCCCCACCTCACCACCCCAACCCTAACCCCAACCCCCACCCACCACGGACCACAGTCACCACCAAAACGGCCATTAAAAACACAGTCCCGGCGGAAGCCTTTCCGGCGGAAGGGGGTGCGGAGGCGGGGAAAAGGCACCGCTTGTAGATGAAGCCTTCCGCGGGCCTGCAGACATGCTCCTTGTGGCAGCAGTCCTCGGTCTTGGTGCACATCTTCCAGTAGGGCGAGCAGCACTTGAAGTTCTGGCACTCCAGGTTGTCCCCGCAGTGGTAGTCGAAGACGCAGCTCTCCGCCAGCCCGCTGTGACGGCAGCGGTAGTTGGTGCCCTCGTGGGCCCGGAAGCAGGACTTGCTGCAGCACTCCTGGTTGGAGTCGCAACCCTCGTTGGACCAGCTGCAGGCCAAGGCTGCAACACAGGACACAGCACAATACAGCACAGCACAGCACAGCACAATAAATACAACACAATACAATGCAATATAACATGCTGCAGAACAATACAACACAATATCTCCCTGCACTGTCTGGGTGAAATTTTGTCTGAGGCATAGAAAAAGAAAATCAACATATAGATTTTTTTTCACATTCCAAGATATTTACTTTCCTTCGAGGACACACACACACACACACACACACACACACACACTATCAAGTCACAGTCCAAGATATAGGCTATATTTTCCTTCGAGGACACACACACAGCCCACCACCCGAAATAACAACATTCTGATTGTTGTTTTTGTCGACACAACGCAGCAAAGCTGACCGGTAAGAAAGAAATTCAACAGCACAAACATGTCTTTCAAAACTGAAACACGAGAAAAGCGGGCATTCATATATTCTCTGCTAACACAAAAACTTGACTCACGCACTCACATACACGTGTACACACTCTATAACCACCCACCAGCCCTCTCCTTCACGCACACACACACACACACACACACACACACACAACACACACACACACAACACATACACACACACACACACACACACAAACACACACACACCCACAACACATACACACACACACACAACACATACACACACACACACACACTATCACCCACATTCCCCCCCCCACCCCCCCCACACACACATCCATACACACGCACACAATATCACCCACCAGCCCAAACCCTCACACACACACACACACAATATCACCCACCAGACCCCCCTCCACACACACACACACACAAACACAAGCACGCACGACACTACATATCGGCATACAACAGCGTGCCAGCAACATTTCACAACGAGACAAGATGAGTGTGACATTAGCACCACCGTGATGATAGCACTTTGCAGAGATAATCGTAATGATGATGGAGACACTTTCAAACGATCACACCTCCATGATGATAAATTCATTGGCTGATAGGCGAACACCCTGTACATCCCCATGATGATAAATTCACTGACTGAAAGGCTAACACCCTCCACACCCCCCATGATGATAAATTCACTGACTGAAAGGCTAACACCCTCCACACACCCATGATGATAAATTCACTGACTGAAAGGCTAACACCCTTCACACACCCATGATGATAAATTCACTGACTGAACGGCTAACACCCTTCATACCACCATGATGATAAATTCGCTGACTGAAAGGCTAACACCCTCCACACACCCATGATGATAAATTCACTGACTGAACGGCTAACACCCTCCACACCCCCATGATGATAAATTCACTGACTGAAAGGCTAACACCCTTCATACCCCCATGATGATAAATTCACTGACTGAAAGGCTAACACCCTTCACACACCCATGATGATAAATTCACTGACTGAAAGGCTAACACCCTTCACACCACCATGATGATAAATTCACTAACTGAAAGGCTAACACCCTTCATACCCCCATGATGATAAATTCACTGACTGAAAGGCTAACACCCTCCACACACCCATGATGATAAATTCACTGACTGAAAGGCTAACACCCTTCACACACTCATGATGATAAATTCACTAACTGAACGGCTAACACCCTCCACACCCCCATGATGATAAATTCACTGACTGAAAGGCTAACACCCTCCACACCCTCCCCATGATGATAAATTCACTGACTGAAAGGCTAACACCCTCCACACCCCCATGATGATAAATTCACTGACTGAAAGGCTAACACCCTTCACACCCCCATGATGATAAATTCACTGACTGAAAGGCTAACACCCTCCACACCCCATGATGATAAATTCACTGACTGAAAGGCTAACACCCTTCATACCCCCATGATGATAAATTCACTGACTGAAAGGCTAACACCCTCCACACACCCATGATGATAAATTCACTGACTGAAAGGCTGACACCCTCCACACCCCATTATGATAAATTCATTGACTGAAAGGCTAACACCCTTCACACACTCATGATGATAAATTCATTGACTGAAAGGCTGACACCCTCCACACCCCATTATGATAAATTCATTGACTGAAAGGCTAACGCAAACAACATCGACGACGACTACAACGACGACGACGACGATGATGATAATAATAATGATGATGATGATGATACTACTACTACTACTACTAGTACTACTACTGCTACTTCTACTCCTACTACTACTCATAATAATAATGTCGAAGAAAAAGAAGACAAAGAAGAAGACTGTGAGGATGAGGATGCGGATGATGAAGAGGATGAGGATGAGAGAGGGAGAGGGAGGGAGTGGGAGAAGGAAAAAGAGATAGAGAGAGATAGAGAGAGGGAGACAGAAAGACAGAGAGACAGAAAGACAGATAGATAGAGGGGGAGGGGGAGGGGGAGAGAGATGGAGAGAGAAATGGTGGGAGAGATGGAGAGAGAGAGAGAGGGGGGGGGCGGGCGGGAGAGAGATAAACAGACGCATGGAGAAAAACAGAGGGTGAGAGAGAGGGGGTTTGGGGGGGGGGGATGGGAGAGAGTAAGGGAGAGAGAGAATGACAGAGAGAGAGAGAGGGGGGGGGGAGAGAGAGAGACAGAGACAGGGAAGAAAGTGAGAGTGATAGGGAGAGAGAGAGAGAGTGAGTGATAGAAAGAAAGCGAGAGAGCGGGAGCGAGGGAGAGGATGACAGGGAAGGAGAGAGAGAGAGAGGGGTGGAGAGAGAGAGAGAGGGGAAAGAGAGGTGGGGAGAGAAGGGGTGGTGGGGGGGGGCGGGGAAAGAGAGAGAAAGTGTGGGGGTGGTCGTGGCTTGATGCATCAGAACTGATAATGACAGCATCGGAGCGAAAAAAGCGGGAGGGGAAAAATCAGCGAAACCACAGTTCAGAAAAAAAAGAAGAGAGAACAGAAAAAGAAGAAGAAGAAGATGATGGTGATGATGAAGAAACTAAAATAATCTCACGTGATCGTATTAGGAAGCCACACATATACATTATCTCCTCCATTTTCGCGTTCCTCAACCCCCCCCCCCCTTCCACTTTACCCCCCCCATGTCCACCTACTCCTTCCATCATTATTCGCCCCTTCCCCCCCACACACCCCCACCCCACTTCCCCCTCCCCCTTTTTTTGTTCTTCCTTTCATTTCCTTTTATTTTACTTCTTTTGGTTTCCATTGTGCCAGCTCATGTGTCTTCTCAAAAATCTAAGTGACACATATATATTGTAGATCCCTACAACAGAATCGCTGCAGCAGAGCAACGCAGACAGGCCAGGAAAAGCAGTGCCAGCAAATCCCCGACAGCCGGCCACCATCCCCTGTCCACACTGCGTCAGAACCTTCCGGGCGCGGATTGGCCTGACCAGTCATCAAGCGCACCCACAGAGCCCAACCCACCCACCCCCCAGGATGACTAGATGGTCCTCGTCGATCCCGACGAACGAACCACGGATCCCTATCTCAATATCTATGTCCCTCTTTTTTTTCATATCAAAGAAAAACAGAAAGAAAAGACCAACGAAACAAATTCTGTTACAAAAAAAAAGTTAGCGTTGGTTTCTCTTTCATTTGACTCATTTTCTTCATATAATCTTTTGACACAAGTGATCTCTCATAGTTCAAGACCTCTGGTATCATTGTTTTTCAATTAGAGAGAGAGAGAGAGGGGGGGGGGAGAGGGAATGAGAGAGAGAGAGAGAGGGAGAGAGAGGGTGAGGGAGGGAGAGAGAGAGACACACACAGAGAGAGACAGAGAGATTGATATATAGAGAGAAACAGAGAGAGAGAGAGATAGACAGACAGAGACAGAGATAGGGAGAAAGAGAGAGAGCATGTGTGAGAGAGGGTGAGGGAGGGAGAGAGAGAGAGAGACAGAGAGAGAGAGACAGAGAGAGATATATCTAGAGAGAAACAGAGAGAGAGAGACAGACAGACAGACAGAGACAGAGATAGACAGGGAGAAAGAGAGAGAGCATGTGTGTGTGTGGTGTGCGTGCGTGGGTGTACACACACACACACACATATACATATATATATATATATATATATATATGTGTGTGTGTGTGTGTGTGTGTGTGTGTGTGTGTGTGTGTGTGTGTGTTGTTATTTTTAGTGAAGATGTGGATCACTCAACACTCTTTGACACCTCCTTGAAACTGAAACTGAAACATAATCTTCCAAAAGACTCTCGAACTGAGATTGAATGGAGGAGTCAGGGACTCAACACAACAACACAATAAAAAAAAAACAAACACAGCAACAATGTTGAAGGCTTATCAGCGAAATGATACTTCACAAACAAGAAAAGCAATCATCGGATAGAGCGTTTCTAGATTCTGCTAAACACACACGTACACACACACACACACACACACACACACACACACACACACACACACACACACACAGAACTCAGAACTCAGAACTCAAAACGTTTTCTTATTCAAGGATTAAGATTTTAGGCATGGCCTATTCTTGCAATCTGTCCTTGAGAGACAGCGACAGAGACAGTGATACAGAGAGAGAGAGAGAGAGAGAGAGAGAGAGAGAGAGAGAGAGAGAGAGAGAGAGACAGAAAGATAGAGAGAGACAGAGAGAGAGAGAGACAGAGACAGAGAGAACGAAATATAAGAGTCGTTTTTGACCGTCATTCTCACAAGCTGTTAACTCTACCTAAACTCTTTGACCTTTGGTGGAATAAGATCCGTGTGTTGCTTTTTGCGTAATTAACTTAAGTGGTCAAATCAAAAAGAGGCAATGAATTATAAAAAAAAAAAAAGAAAGAAACAAAGATTAAGTCTAAATAAAGGTGACCGTCAACTTATCTCTGGCGAGGAGCAAGAGTACATCAGTGAGAAGTATACTCGTCAGCAGAAGTCTTCGGGTTAAGATTAAAACCAAAGGTTTTCAAAAAAAAAAAAGAAAAAGATCTTTAATATGTTATAATGGCACAGCGAAAAAAAGCTGCTTTGTCTGGAAGAAAGGGTAAGTCTGATAGACGTCTTGACTTTTCTTCTTCTTCTTTTTTTTCTTTTTATCATCATCATCATCATCATCATCATCATATTATGATTATGATTATGATGATAATCATTGCTATTTTCATTACTATTATTATTGTTACTGTCGTCGTCGTTGTTGTTGTTGTTGTTGTTGTTGTTGTTATTATTATTATTATTATCATTATCATCATCATCATCATCAATTCATTTTTTTGTTTATTTATTCATTTGTTTATCTATCCATTGATTCATTTATCAATTAGGTGTCTCTCTCTCTCTCTCTCTCGCTCTTCAGACATGCTTATCCCATTATCAACAGCATACACACGATAGTACGATGAAAGTTCTGGTAACACAACAATAAAATATGTTTGGGAAATGAGAAGCAATCTGTAACAGTTTCAGTTTCAGTAGCTCAAGGAGGCGTCACTGCGTTCGGACAAATCCATATACGCTACACCACATCTGCCAAGCAGATGCCTGACCAGCAGCGTAGCCCAACGCGCTTAGTCAGGCCTTGAGAAAAAAAAAGGGTGAATAAATAATAGATAAATAAAAAAACAAAACAAAAAAACTACTACCACTACTAATAATATGTATAAGGCACAAAAACTTGATGAAGTCAACTATAAGCGTAAATAAATAAATAAGTAACAAGTACTAATTACAAAAAAAAAACAAGCACTGTCATCGTCCACATGGCGTAAATGTATACGGAACCAACATTTTTTTTTACATACAGGGCAAATTATCCCCCCATACCCCACCCCCCTCCGCCCCCCACCCTGAACGTCTTCCAGCTTATACGCTGGCTTTACAAACAACGACACACACACACATACAGAGAGAGAAAGAAAGAGAGAGAGAGAGAGAGAGAGAGAGAGAGAGAGAGAGAGGTGCACACACACACAGACACACAGATACAGAGAGAGAGAGAGAGAGAGAGAGAGAGAGGCGCACACACACGACACACAGATACAGAGAGAGAGAGAGAGAGGGGGGGATAGACGCACGCACACAGACAGAGAGAGAGAGAGAGAGGGGGGGATAGACGCACGCACACAGACACAGAGAGAGAGAGAGGGGGGGATAGACGCACGCACACAGACAGAGAGAGAGAGAGAGGGGGGGATAGACGCACGCACACAGACACAGAGAGAGAGAGAGGGGGGGATAGACGCACGCACACAGACAGAGAGAGAGAGAGGGGGGGGATAGACGCAGGCACACAGAGAGAGAGAGAGAGAGGGGGGGGATAGACGCACGCACACAGACAGAGAGAGAGAGAGACACACACACACACACACACACACAGATACACAGGCTCACGGACAAATAGACAGAGAGACAGAGACAGAGGCAGAGAGGCAGACAGCTCACCTATTTTTCCCCCCAGCTCCTTCATTTGATTAAGAGGGAACGAAGAATAAGACAGCTGAATAATGAAGGAGCACACAAAGAGAACGAACTGTAGAAAAAGACGAAGCAGAAGCCGAGGACAGGAGATGAAGGGGGGTAGGGGTGGTTGGGGGTGCGGGGGGAGGGGCTGGGGGGTGGGAAGTGGGGGGGGGAAGGCACACAGGGTGTTAAGAAATGAGGAAGGAAGAGAAGAAGAAGAAGAAGAAGGGGGGTAGAGAGAGAGAGAGAGGGTGGAGAGAGAGAAGGGAGAGAGAGAGAAAACAAGAGAGGAATAATATATGAGGAGAACTGGATGTTGTGAAGTGGGAGGAGGAGCAGGAGGAGGAAGAGGAAGAGGATGACAACGACGACGAAGAAGAAGAATATAACTATAATGATGATAATGATAATGATGATGACGACGACGACGAAGAAGAAGAAGAAGAATATAACTATAACTATAATGATGATGATGATGATGATGATGATGACGAAGAAGAAGAAGAAGAAGAAGAAGAAGAAGAAGAAGAAGAAGAAGAAGAAGAAGAAGAATATAGCTATAATGATGATGACGACGACGACGACGACGGCGACGATACAAACAACAAGAACAAGAACAAGAAATAAAAGAACAGCATGAAGAAGGAGAAGATCAAGAAGAGCAAGAACAACAAGTACAAGGACAAGAACAAGAATATGACGGATGACGACAACGATGACGACGACGAAGAAGAAGAAGAAGAAGGGGAAGATAATGATGATGATGATGATGATGATGATGAAGATGATGATGAGGAGGATGATCATGATGATACGAACAAGAAGAACAAGAAAAAGAACAACACGAAGAACAAGAAGAACAAGAAAAAGAACAACACGAAGAACAAGAAGAACAAGAACAAGAAGAATGAAGAGAAGAAGAAGAACAAGTAAAAGAACAAGAATAAGAAAAACAAGAATAAGAACAAGATGAGGAAAAAGAACCGGAAAAAGAACAAGAAGAAGTTGAGGAACAAGAACAACAAAAAAGAAAAACAAAGAAACAAAAAAACAAAAAGCAACAACAACAACCAAATAAACCACCAAGATGAACAAGAGAACGAAGAGAGGCTGAGAGTGCTGAAGAAATATTATAATTTTGTCCAACATTTTGATTCAAATGTAACGTAATGATAGACATACAGACATATGATAATAATAATAATAATATTGATAGTAATTGTGTATTAACTGAACTCATGAAAAAATCGTTGTTTTATTTATTTATTTATTTATTTTTTTTAAGTACAAACATATTATTTCTATTTTTAGTTAAAAAGATTCATATTTTCCCTCGCATTTTCCATAACTTTTTTTAAAACCATATTGTCGTGTATACATTTTTATCCATTTTCGTGGGTACTTTTGAAAACACATCCATCAAGACATATGAACAAAGAAAAAAAGTGCTATTTCAAGACCCAGTGTCTTGCAATATAGTAGTTAACTAGTTTAGAATAATAAGAATTCATAGACAAGGAAAAAAAATCGATCTTTGCTCTCGTAAGAAAGAATTCATAGACTTTGCTCTTGTTTGTTTGATTTCTTCTCTACATCTGTGAATCCATTTAAACGGGAGTATTATAAAATGACAACAATGTGTTCCACAGATCGCTCTCTGTACAAAGAATACCCCCCCCCCCCTCTCCACCCCCACGTCCCACAATGTTTCAGTTTCAAGGAGGTGGAACATTAAGTCAAGGCAGAACAATGACATGTCGATTTGCAGGCACACGTTTTGTAAAACCAGCCACCAGCCAGCGAATGTCACTGCTTCAGCTTCCATTGCCAGGCTGGGAGAAGTGTCAGAATTTTGTGGGCGTCCACCTAAAAGAACCGCCAGAACTGTAACTCGACCATCGATGTTTTAATTAACAGTGGACATGCGGTGACCATTTCATGGTTCTCCTGGTCAGCAGAGACGCCACGGCAGAATAACGGTTAGACTCTGGACCTTTGATCCAGTGTTCATCAGTGATCAGGGTTCGAGGCCCCGTTTCGGCATGGTGTTGCGTATATTGAGAATGACACTCTACTTCTATTTTTCCACGGGGCTG
>NC_134890.1:9633602-9641102 GCF_041734735.1 Babylonia areolata
CCAAACTCCCCACTCGCTACCAACACCTCCACCAGATCCACATCCCCGCAACAGATAAAGAGATAATCAAGCATGTATGACAGAGGCGGGTTACCGACAACCCCCTATATAAACGCTTTGAAAGCTTGCAGAGAAGACAGTGGTTTTGTTCGATTTTTACCGTAGCAGCCAGGTCGGTTCCTATACCTTCACAAACCCCCTATCAGCATCTCTGTGAAACCAAAAGAAAAAAAAAAAAAAAGACAGACACACAGAAAGATCTTCAAAAAAAAAACCAACACAAGATTGTGGACAGACTGACCGTTTGTTGTTGGTGGTGGTGTTGTTGCTGCTGTGATCTATCAATCATCCGTGAATGTCGTTTCAGAGTATTGTGGACTTGTCATCTGCAGGCCTGTTTGCCCGCCTGTCTGCCTGTCTGATCTCCTGCTCAGCTAGCTAGCTGCCGAGTTAAGTTGATCTATCATCAACCCGGTTGACAGGAGTTGGATTCTGTAGAAGACGTATCGGAAGAGAAGAAGAACCCTGACCATCTGCTCTTGTTGTTTTTGTTGGGCTTTGTTTTGTTTCTTTTTTTTAGATATTTTTTAAAAATTTTTTACATTGTGTGCCAAGATGGTAAGTTTGTTTATTTTTGTCATCTTCCTATAGGGTTTTCTTTGTTTGTTTGTTTTGCTTTTTGTTTGGCATATGTATCATTTTTAACGTGGGATGAAATGATAATATATAGAGCACTTTTGTTGTTGTTGTTGTTGAACAGGCTGCAGTTTTGATATACATCCCATCCCATATGATGTAAGATAAAGTTACGCACTGTTTAAACCATCTGTCCTTTTTATTTTCCTTTCAAAAATTGGTGTATGCATGTATGTCGACTACGATGCTTTCCAAACAACTCAGGGGTCTACGTCTACGTTCATACCTTTCGAACTTAGAATAACATATTCCCGATTTTTCGCATGACTTTTTTCCGCTCAGATACGTTACAACAAAATTTGCTGATGTATGCTGAACGATTCCCCACAGTAACGGACTTTTCAAGCAAGAAAGGTGGTCGACCAGTCAGGGCCGCCGACTACAATTTTCAGCATGGTCATTCCAGTTATATCGGCACCACCATCTTTTAAATATTCACAAGTAATGAATACGTCGATGGTCATTATAATCATTATAATCATCGTTACACTGTGCGTTTTGTCCAGAATTTCTTTTTTTCCCCTTTTCTTTTAAATGCATACAAAAAAATAAAATATCGTGCTGCCTTAAAAGCTGACCCCATCAACACAAACGTTATCCCAAGAAAATATTCCGGATCCGGCGTCAAGACGAAATAAACCGGACGCTTAATGATACTAAACGCTCACGATCCGGAAATACGGTTTAATCCGGAAGACATTCAACCTGTAATCGATATGAGTGGAAAACAATGATTTCTCTATTTCAGTTGAAAATTAATTTTGACAGACATAGTATTTTCCAGACAAAATGATTTTGTTAAAGTTTACAACGGACACACACACACACACACACACACACGCGCGCGCGCGTGCATACAGATGACCGAATCATGGTCATCACACTGACTCACTTTGTTTACACAAGTAAGCCCAAAATATGGTCACGTTCAAACGTTGTGCACAGAACCATCAGAGATCGAGTTTTGAACACACACTTTTTTGGTTTTGAATTGTTTGTTTTTTTTGTCCTCTTATCTGTGTCTTTCTTCGCCACCTCCACTCCTGCCCCCTCCACCTCACACACACACACACACACACACACACACACACACACACACACACACACACACAAATCCCCAGACGTACACACATACCTCTACACTCCATCTCGCTCTCTGTGATCGGCTTCGGATCCACTGAGTTTACACATACCCAGATTCAAACCACTGTTGGACGCCGTTCTTTCTCTGTCTCTGGACCTTGCATTTGGAATGAACTTCCTCTTTCGCTTCTTCAGGTCTCCGCACTTAGCTCTTTCAAGTCTGGCCTTAAAACCCACCTCTTCACAAGATGGCCTCCCTCCCCTGCCTCTTCCTTCCCTTCAGTTTAAGAGTTATGCATGCGTGTGAATGAATGACTGGTGTGAAAGTGCTTAGATTTGTCTCTGCACAAGATTCAGGGCTATGTAAGTACTATCATTATTATCATTATACACACCCACACAACTTTCAAACAGATCCAGTCAGTAAATTATCACTTTAAAAAGAAAAAAAAAGGAAGAAAAGATGACTCTCCCCTAACTCTCCTTTTATGAATAAGATATTGGTCTTGTTGATCCAGTTCATTTGTAATTTAACTAGAAATGAAATGCAGAGTTCGTGACACGTGCGTTAGATTGCAGGCTACTTGCAGGTGTGTACAGCTGCCATTTGCATTTTCAATCAAAATCCGATTCTCTTTTTCAAGGGAGACGATTTAAACCGATTTGAATTTTATACAACAACAACAAAATTTGTATCACACACACACACACACACACACACACACACACACACGCACTGCACGCATGTACACACATTCACATGTACACACACACACACACACACACACACACACACACACACACGTACGCACGAACGCACAAAACACAGGCATTTTCAGAGCCCCCCATTCCCCCCGCACCCCGCCCCTCTATCGAACACCTGCCCACTCATCATTTCCTTTTCTTTTTTATGTAAAAAGAAAATCAGTTTGTTTTAATCGTGTGTGTGTGTGTGTGTGTGTGTGTGTGTGTGTGTGTGTGTGTGTGTGTGTGTGTGTGTGTGCCCGTGCCCGTGCCCGTGCCCGCGTTCTACGTCAGAACCGGTACCACCACCTCCACCACCACCGCCTTTCCCCCTCCCTCTGCTGCCTCCTCCTCCTGCTAGTGACGTGTGTGGTGGTAGTGACGTCATCCGGCGAGCACGTGCAGCCCGAGAAGAGGCAGAGGGGAGGCAGTATGGAGTGCACCCTGTGCAAGAGCAGGTGCACCATCCGAAGTTGCGTCTGCATCAACCTGTGCATCAGAGGCACTGGCAACGACTGCATCAGGTTCGTAGGAGAAGGTTCTTTATAGCACTCATTCCTCAACATATACATCTGTCTGTCTGTCTCTTTATTTCTGTCTGTTTCATTCTCTCTTTCCCTCTTTCTATCTCCCAGTCTCTGTCTATTTCTGTCTCTGTCTGTCTGTCTGTCTCTCTGTTTCTCTCTTTCTTTCTCATTCTCTATCTCTCCCTCTCTCTGTGTCTCTCCGTTTGTCTGTCTGTTTGCCTGTCTGGCTCATTCTCTCAAAGAGACATTGACAGATCTCTCTCTCTCTCTCTCTCTCTCTCTCTCTCTCTCTCTCTCTCTCTCTCGTTTATTTGCTTTGTTTTTTGTATATATGTGATTGATACTTTTGACTGAAAATCATGCACCCTGTTGACATCAGAACACTGCGGTTAATGTCAATGAAATGTCACAGTGTCAAAGTGTGTGCCTCTCTCTCATTCGTTCTTTCTCTCTCTGTCCCTCTGTCTCTGTTTCTCTCCCTGTCTCATCCTCTCTGTCTTCTTCTCTCTCTCTCTCACCCTCGCTCTCCCTCACCCCCCCCCCCCCCTCCCTCTCTCCCTCTATCAAATATAATGTCGTTTTGTGTAGTGTAGACCCTGTTTCAGGGCGGGGACTGGATGAAAAAAAAAGTGCGCCAGTGCTTACCTGTTATCCTCGAAAATAAGAATTTGTCTTGTCTTGTCTTGTCTCTCTCTCTCTCTCTCTCTCTCTCTCTCTCTCCCATTAAGGCAAGGGGATTACTTCACAAGGCTGTACTGTCATCATAAAACTGTAAATCCGGCGTCACCCAGGCTGAGAGATGCAGACACCTGCAGTGTTGGGTCGGTCAGGGGTAGCATTCGGAAGGACGTGTCAGTGAAGTGGGTGATCCTCGCCTGCACTGTTCCCAGTCTTCCTGTTTGAGCTACTGAGCACACTAAACTCGAGTAGGAGCCGGTCGCGGGCCGAAAAAACGCCCCCCCCCCCCACCACCACCACCACGAAAAGAACAAAACAAAACAAAAAGCAGAACAAGAAAAAAACAAACAAAAATTACACCTCTCATGGGATCGACCCCTCGTACTCGCAGTTGCCGTTCGGCAAAGCCAACCACTTCGCCACAGCAGCTGATCTACAACCAGTCTCGTTATAAGGAACGGCTCATTGTGAGTTCTCCATATTTTCTTTAATTTGTAGTTGGTCCATTTCATGATGATTTATCACCCCCCCCCCCTCCCTCACACACCCCCCCCCCCCCTGTAAGCCCACGATTTCTCGCAATCCCACGATTTCTCGCACTTTGAGAGAAATCCTGGGGGGACGCCTGCACTGTTTTAAAAATACATGGATAGCTCATTGGCCAGGAAAGCTTAAGCCAACTGGACGCCATATTGTTTCTCGTATCCGGCCGTCAGTCCGTTGACAAGTCGTCTGCTAACTGGTGGTAGTTTCTGAACTGTATTTTATTTGTATTTGTATTTGTAAATACCGTGGTAACCGTGTATCTTCGATGAAATCGTGTTATGCTTGTCCCCACGACATGCCAAATGTTGTGTCTTGATTGGAATCTGCCAATGGTTAATGTACCAAAGTTGTTACAGAAAAACAGTGCAGTGACACGTGGCGCAATCTTGCAGTGGAGACACAAAGGAATGTCAGCTTAACTAAAGCCGCGAGCAAGTGAAAGCTTGTGTGAAGCCAGCTGAGCGCTCGGATACACATATGAAGTCACCGCTTCGCGCTATACTGACACGAAAAGCAAAATGGCTGATTGAACACTTCCGCTGGCTTCAGTTAGCAAAGGGGCTCAAAGAAGGCATGCGCTATCCATGTATTTTTAGGACAGTGGGCCCCCCCGCCCCACCTCCCCCCTCCGCCCCCCCCCCACCCCCCTCCACGATTTCTCTCACTTTAACTCACTCAGTACGGCCAGTCCTCTCTTCTGTACACAGACCCCTGGGATGTCCAGTGGGTGTCTGAATTACCCAACCTTTAGCTTCCGTCGTCAGAATTGTGGAATTCTCTGTCAACATTCACCTCTTCAGTATAAGAGCCTTCCGCTTGCATTATTTTGATGATGGTAATTGGGGTGAAACGCTGTTAACGTCGTGTCTTTCGCCGTTCGTAAGGAGAGAGTTAAAAGAGAAATCGTGGGATTGCGAGAAATGGTGGTCGTTCCCCTCCCACGTTTTCTCTCTTCCGCGGGAAATCGTGGAGTGGGGGAGGGGGGGTGGGGGGTGGGGGCGCCCCTTTCTTGTTATAAAAAAATATTTCATTTGTCATCGGAGTTGGTTTCTTGTCTTTTCCCAAAGCAAATCTAAGAGAAAAGTGAGAGAGCTAAAAACAAACAAGAAATCGGGGGAAACGATAACGACGATCATGATAATGACAGTGGCGTTAACGAAGACATCAACAATAGACGGTGAAGGTGATGGCACAGGTATTGATTTAAAAAGTATGAATGCATGTGCATGTCAGTGAGTGAGTGAGTGAGTGAGCAAGTGTGTGTGTGTTTGTGTGTGTGTGTGTGTGTGTGTGTGTGTGTGTGTGTGTGTGTGTGTGTGTGTGTGTGTGTGTGTGTGTGTGTGTGTGTGTGTGCGCGTTGAAATTGAGGTCGATGCATTGCAGTGATCCATCTTACGTGAAATGCAATAATTAGTTGTGTTTCAGTGTCATTACTGTTGATGTCTTCGCTAACGCCATTGTCATTATCATGATCGTCGTTGTCGTCGTTGTTTTCTTTCCTTTTTTCTCTCTCTCATTTTTCTCTCAGATTTGCACTATGAAAAGACAAGAAACCAACTCCGTCGATAAAAGAAATATTTTTGATAAAAATAAGGTGGACTTCCCACGATTTCTCGCAACCGAGAGAAAACGTGGGAGGGGAACGACCACGATTTCTCGCAATCCCACGATTTCTCTTAAAGTGAGAGAAATCGTGGGATTGCGTGAAATCGTGGGCACAGCCCCCCCCCCCCCCCGCCCCCCCTCCCCCCCCCCCCCCCGGCCCCCTCCCGACAATGTAATTCTCTGTCTGTTCCTATTTCTTACTTTGTTTGTTCTTGTTCTTGTTCTTGTCCTCGTTCTTCTTGTTCTTTTTCTTCTTTTCTGTCACATGTCATGAGTCTGATGATGATCATGTTCGTATTTATTTGTCTGCCTTGAAGTATAATCATGATCACAGCCACGATTCCCCCTCAAAATAAGTACCGTTGACGTCATCACTTGCCCTTTATATGCAGCTGGAGAGCATGTATTGCAACATGACTGCATTTTGTCGTATATGTTTATCAACCGTCAGTCAAAACAAGACAAGACGTGTTTGATGATGATGGCATGGATTACTTATATAGCGCCTATCCTCGGTCGAAGAACAAGCTCAAAGCGCTTTACAAACACGGGGACATTTGCACAACAGGCTACCTACATGGGCTGAACCGAATGATAGCTGCCATTGGGCGCTCATCATTCGTTTCCTGAGTCATTCAATCAGGTTTCAGGCACGCACACAAATACTCATGCAGACATGTAACACATTACGTGCATTACCATTCTGTTTATTTACCCGCCCATGTAGGCAGCCATACTCCGTTTCCGAGGGTGTGCATGCTGGGTATGTTCTTGTTTCCATGACCCATCGAACGCTGACATTGACTACAGGATCTTTAACGAGCGTATTTGATCTTCTGTGTGCGTATGCACACGAAGGGGGTTCAGGCACTAGCAGGTCTGCACGTATATTGACCTGGGAGATTGGAAAAATCTCCACCCTTTACCCACCCGGCGCCGTCACCGAGATTCGAACCCAGGACCTTCAGACTGAAAGTCCCACGCTTTAACCACTGGGCTATTACGCCCGTCGTGTTTATTCAGGAAACCTTGTTGGGGCATGCGAAACTGTTAAATAATTTACGTGACTAATACAAATATGAACAGCATTTGGTATTGTACTCACAATCATTTGCCATGGCCGTACCCAGTGTTAGGCTAAGACATACAAAAGATATACATTTGGAGGAAGAAAAGAAAAGAACAAGAAGGAGAAGAAGAAAAATAACATAAAGAGATACAGCATTGTACAATGCTATACATGCCATAATTGAATGGACATTTATCCCACACGCAAATAGGACAAATTCACTGTATAAAAAGATACTACTACTACTACCATTATTATTATACAAAATAAAACGAATGATGGTTGATCACATACTTCCTGGGCACGATATGGTCTCCAAGCTTCTTCTCGTACACTTCCGGCTATGGGACTTTCAACACATTAACATGAACGCTTCCTATGTCATCTGGCTATGAGACTTTTAACCCTTTAACATGTACAATTCATATGTCTTCTGATTAAGGGACCTTTGAGGCTTTAACATGTACACTTCATATGTTTTCTGGCCATGTGGCCTTTAATCCTTTAACATGTACACTTCATATGTCTTCTGGCTATGGGAACTTTAACCCT
>NC_134890.1:9653602-9661102 GCF_041734735.1 Babylonia areolata
TTATAGGTGGCGCTGCACTGTAGCGACGCGCTCTCCTTGGGGTGAGCAGCTCGAATTTCACACACACGGAGAAATCTGTTGTAACAAAGACAAATGGAACACAACACAATATAACGCACTATGTGTGTATGATGGTCAGCCGTGTTCGACTATGGCCATCACAACAGCAGAGGAGGTAACTGCTGTTCCGAATAGATATCTGGGCTAGAATTTGACTGTAGTGGAGAGTGTCTTGCCCAAGTTACATCCCCACTCTCTCGGCCAAGAGGGTTTTTAGGACGGTCAGCATTGGGGATGGTTCCCAAAGGCCAACCATGCAGCCCCTAAGGCTGCAGCACTAATACTACCATAACAGAAGAC
This sequence comes from Babylonia areolata, assembly GCF_041734735.1. Classification (NCBI taxonomy): domain Eukaryota; kingdom Metazoa; phylum Mollusca; class Gastropoda; order Neogastropoda; family Buccinidae; genus Babylonia; species Babylonia areolata. The sequence goes on from NC_134890.1 coordinate 9,653,963, forward strand.
TGACATCAATGCTGATGGTTAACACTGGGTGAAATGGGAGTTGCTGGTTTGAAGGAGAATTTTCAGGATTTTTTTTCTCGTGAAAAAAAAAAAGCTACGAATTTTGCTTGATAACCTACAGAGAAACGAAAATGAAAATGGTGTTTATTCAAAAGACCATACTACGCCCCCTTCTGAAGAGACCCGAACATGTATGCAACAAATCATAATCACAGAGAAAAAAATATCGTGTACACACACACACACACACACACACACATACACACACACACACACACACACACACACACACACACATATATATATATATATATATATATATATATATATATATATATATATAGATACACACACACACACACACACACACATATATATATATATATATATATATATAGATATAGATAGATAGATAGATAGATATCATTATATATACGGGCTCAACGCTCGACAAAAGCATACTGACATAAGCTTACAGTTAGACCATCAGTAAAGAGAGAGTTGTATGATCAATGGTTTCTCCACTGCAATGGGAATTCATTTACAAGTTAGTCTCATAAGAAGGACTATTACGCTAAAGTTAGGAGGCATGATTGCACTGGCTCTTAGTGCCGCAGCCTTGGAGGCTAATTGGCCTTTGGGGATCATCCCAACACCGACTGTCCTAAAACCCCTCGAGGCCGAAGGATCAGGGATGTAACTTGGGGCAAGACTCTCCACTAATTCTAGCCCAGATAGCCTGGACAGCAGTTCTGATGGTCATTGTCAGACTATGAGACAAAGAGACAGTGATAAATCTCAAAGTATCTCTTTGTTGGATGATGAAAAAAAACCAACAAAAAACCACCACCACCACCACCAACAACAAAAACCGGCTCAACTAAAATGCAGATGGCTCAACTTAGTATTTTCTTTGGGAATAAATTATTCTCCAAGACTACAAGATGCAGGACACAGAAACAACACAAAAATAATAGCATTCCACAGAGAGACACGGAGAAAGAGACACGCCAAGTAATATGATTTGATTTGATTTGATACGGATGCTTATACAGCACGTATCCTCGGTCGGAGACCAAGCTCTAAGCGCTTTACAAACTCGGGGTCATTTGCACAACAGGCTGTCTACCTGGGTAGAGCCGACTGACGACTGCCATTGGGCGCTCATCTTTCCTTTCCTGTGTCCATAATCCGTCGACAGACAGACGTGACATGAACTGTGACCAGAAAGCACACCATGCAAAAACAAACTCATCTTCAAAGCAGGTTTCGTCGCTGAACACTGTTCTGTGTCTTGGCCAGGGACACAATATGCATAATTCACACACACACACACACACACACACACACACACACACACACACACACAGATAGATAGACAGACAGACAGACACACACACACACACACACACGGACAGACACACACACACACACACAGACACAGTCACACACACACATACACACACACATACACACAGACACAGACACACACACAGAGACAGACAGACAGACAGACAGACATACACACACATACACAGACAGACAGACATACAGACACACACACACACACACACGACAGACAGACAGACATACACAGACACAGACAGTCACACACACACACACACACACGCAAACACACGCGCACACACACACACACACATACACGCACACACACATGCACGGACTCACAAAGACACATCTGTTGCTGTTCAACTGGTATAACAGAGAATGACAGATGGACAGGGGAAACTGGGATTGGTAATGAAAAAAAACCAAAAAAACAGCAGCAACAACAACACACACATCAAGATTCATATCAATATGTTTTCCAGATTGAAGCCTTATTGAGAAATTTTGAATTTCTGCATTTGGGAATCGATGAAAGAGACATCTGATATTGCATTAGAAATTTTATGAATACACGCACAGCCACATATTCCAGAATCCCTCTGTGTGTGTGTGTGTGTGTGTGTGTGTGTGTGTGTGTGTGTGCGCGCGCGCGCGTGTGTGTGTATGTGCACGTATGCGTGTGTGTATGTGTGTTCGAGTGTGCGCGTATGCGTGTACGTGTGTGTATGTGTGTGTGTTCGTGTGTGCGCTTATGCGTGTGTTTATGTGTGTGTGTGTATGTGTGTGTAATCTCTTCCAGTTGAATCAAAAGCAACCGGTCAGGGTTTGTTTCCAATGAATTTCGGTATTTCAGATGTAAAACGGATAAGAGAAATACTTTCATGGAAACAAGAATTAATCAACACATGCACTGGGGAAAAAAAAAAAGAAAAAAAGAAAAGAAAAAAAAAGCAGAAAAGAATTGACTTGCTTGGCAGAGAAGCCGATACCTTTCAACGAGAACAGAATATTATGCAAAGGAGACAAACCAAGATGATTTATGTATCTGGATGCCTCCTACATGTCACACACACACACACACACACACACACACACACACACACACACACACACACAGAATGAGATCAAGAGAGAGAGAGAGAGAGAGAGAGAGAGAGTCCAATCTCCATACCATTATCGGGAATCAACAGCATTACTTCTTTTTTTTCAGATTGGGGTGGGTGGGGGGGTCAATAGGGGTGGGGTGGGCCGGAGGGTTGAAAAGTGGGAAGTGAGGAGAAAAAAAAAACCCTCTACAAATTACGCTCTCATCTCTGGCATTAAAACAGACTCCGCACCCCCCCCCCGCCCCCCCAATCACCTCCCCCTCCCCCCACGCATCCCCCGCTCTCCCTCCTCCACCCCGCCAGCCGCTCCAATCCTTGATGATGATGATGATGATGATGATGAGGAGGAGGAGGAGGAGGAGGAGGAAGATAAAACAGGGCCAGCCATCATTGCTGTGACAAAACGAACGAGACAGCACCCAATCAACGCCTTCCTTTCATCTCGCCCTAACTGGAACCGAGTGCAGATCGTGACGGACAACAATCAGGAAATCACACGGAAGCCCCCCCCCCCCCCGCCCTCCCAACTGCCCCCCCCCCTCATCTCTTCCAGTACGACATCACACCAGCAGTCGTTAATTAATAAGATAATGGACACTGTGTGCTGGGTCCCTAGCATGGACATGTCACTGGTCCCTTGCCTGTGTGATTAAAAAGAGGGTTCAGGCGCTAGCATGTCTGCACATATGTTGACATGGGAGATCGGGAAAATCTCCATCCTCAACCCACCAGGCGCCGATACCGAGATTCGAACCCGGGACCCTAAGATTGAAAAGTCCAACGCTTTAACCACTCGGCTATTGCACCCGTCACTGCGCAATATAAGCCTGTATTTTATCATCATCATCATCATTATTATTATTATTACCCACCCACCCACCCACCAACCCCCTTGGCCATAACGGAAGAAAAAGAAGACGATGTTACGACTGACAGGAACACACCTGAAAAAAAAAAGAAAGAAAAAAAAGCTCGCACTGTAAAATAATTGACTAATTAATTAAACGAAACTTACTTGTAATAATGTAGAGTTTGATCGGAGTTCTGCCCTTCGGAAGGACGCCAAGAAAGATTTACGACGAATGAACGTGCACGCCCCGCCACAGTGCCAGTCAGAGATGCTTTGCATTGAGAGGAAGGTGGTGGTAGGATGGTTAAGACGCTTATCTGCAAATACAGTATCCGCAAGAGTCTGCAGGGTTCGAATCCCGCTCTCTTTCTCATCCTTTCTCCGAAGTTTGCCTTGGAAATCAAACTAAGCATCAAAGTCATTCGGATGAGACGATAAACCGAGGTCCCGTGTGCAGCACGCACTTGCGTACTGTAAAAACAACAACAACAGAACCCATGGCAGTGTAAATGTTGTCATCTGGTAAAAACGTTTGCAGAAGATATCCACACAGAAAGGGCGAGAGCGGGATTCGAACCCATACCCCCACGGATTCTATTGTACTGGCAGAGGAGCGTCTTAGTAACCATTCTGCCACCTTCCTCCTTCTCCCCACCGCCTTAAGAAAGAAGATATAGGTAAACATGCGAGTTTTCTAATCTTATTCTTTTTCTTCTTTTTTTTTTATTATTTCAGTGGCGTCCGCAATTTTGATGCCAATGATACCACAACCCTTCTGTTTAAGGATGATCGTTAATTTAGGGACGACGAACAAGAAGAAGAAGGAGGAGGCGGAGGAGGAGGAGGAGGAAGAGGAGGAGGAAGGAGGAGGAGGAGGAGGAGGAGGGGAGGAGGATACATGAAAGATGTTCTGCAATTGATTTTATGACTCGGCACAATCATAATCATAACCCAACGCACTGCCAAGACAGGCTTCAATTTAAGACTGTTGTTACGCATGATTCAAAGACAGAGAGAGAGAGAGAGAGAGAGAGAGAGAGAGAGAGAGAGAGAGAGAGAGAGAGAGACAGAGAGAGAGAGAGACAGAGACAGAGACAAGACAAGACAAGACAAATTCTTTATTATCGAGGATAATAGATAAGCACTGGCGCGCTTTTTTTCATCCAGTCCCCGCCCTGAAACAGGGTCTACACTACACAATACGACATTATATATGTCATTGCATGCACTACACAATGCTACTTGAAGTCATAGAATGCGAATACTATACTACATAAAGGCATAAGCATGGTAAAAATAAGACACACACACACACACACACACACACACACACACACACACACACGCACACGCACACACACACACACACAGAGGCACAAGCATGGTATTAATAATCGACATATAAAAAAAGCAAACAAACAAACAAAAACAAAAAACAAACAAACAAACAACAACCCCACCCCCACCCCCCCGAAAACACACATACACACACAAACGCTCAGAGAGAGAGAGAGACAGACAGACAGACAGAGACAGACAGACGGACAGACTGAGTGACTGATACAAAGAACTATGGACTCTGAATGATAAAGGCCAACGATACATATTTGATAAACTGATTCTTCAGACTGACAGACATAAACAGACAGACAGACTGACAGAAAGAAACAGACAGAGACAGAGAGACACAGACAGAAAGAGATGGTGAGAAAGTGAGAGTGAGAGACAGACAGACAGACACAGAGGCAGCGAAAGAGAGAGAGAGAGAGAGAGAGAGAGACAGAGACAGAGACAGAGAACCCCAGAAGTAGTATCGCCAGATAAGACACTGCCTCCAAGTGCACACAAGGCCCACTGTCTGTCTAGTAGGCATTGATCTCTTGTTAGGCAGTCAGAAGGCACACTCGCGCTGGAAAGCAAGCTATGCAGTCAGCTATGGGGGGGGGAAGCTACGGTTCCAGACTCTGAAGCCTGCCAGCCAGTCTCTTCATCTCCATCTCCTCCTCCTCCTCCTCCTTCTTCTTCTTCTTCTTCTTCTTCTTCTTCTTCTTCTTCTTCTTCTTCTTCTTCTTCTTCTTCTTCTTCTTCTTCTTCTTCTTCTTCTTCTTCTTCTTCTTCTCTCTTTAGTGAACAGACGTTAAATTAATGACCAACCAATGCAAGCCTCCAAAACGCATCCATACGCATCTTCATCAAGTACACACACACACACACACACACACACACACACACACACACACACACACACACACACACACACACACATAAACACACACACACACACACACACACACACACACACACACACACACACACACACACACACACACACACACACACACACACACACACACACGATCGATCTGATGACGGAAATGTCATTCATCAACATCACACCTCCTCTCGCTCTGACTGCCGAACTCCCCCCCCCCCCCCGCCCCCCCAGCCCTCCTCCCCCTCCTCCCCTCCCTGACCACCCTCCCCCCACCCCCCCGGCCCCCCTCACCCCTCTCATCCAGAAACAGGCTGTGTGAAGGTTCTGCCCCAGGATCTGGTTCTCGTCTGAGTGACCGGTGTAACCCATGCCACATCCTTCCACACGTGATCTAACCACGGAACGTTTTCATTAATTTTCATTTGGGAAAATGTAGTAAGTGAAGCGAACACAATGAGGAGCTGCAACTATGGGATAAAGTCGGGTTGCTTTTTTTTTTTATTTTTTTTTAAGGTGGGGACAAATTCAAACCATTGCTGCTTCCCCCCTCCCCCCCTCCACCCATTAACTTGCGTACTTGAAAGGAGTGTTCATCATCATCATCGTCATCATCATCATCGTCGTCGTCATCATCATCATCATCGTCATCATCATCATCATCATCAAATTCATTTCTTCTTCTTCTTCTCTCTTCTCTGTGACTTGCTGTGGCACGTTTTCTATAGCGCATGACTTTTTCTCTTCTTCTGCCACATATATACTATTCTTCCTTTCAGCTCCTCCCCCTCTCCCTCCTTTTCCATTAACTTCCCCCTCCCCCACCCCAGGTCATTTACCGCCTACGTATAGTTGACTTTACCATGATGTTTCTTCTTCTTCTTCTTCTTCGTTCGTGGGCTGCAGCTCCCACGTTCACTCTTATGTACATGAGCGGACGTTTACGTGTATGACCATTTTATCCCCGTCATGTAGGCAACCATACTCCGTTTTCGTGGGTGTGCATGCAAGGTATGTACTTGTTTCCGCAACCCACCGAACGTTGACATGGATTACAGGATCTTTAACGCGCGTATTTGATCTTCTGCTTGCGTATACATACACACGAAGGTGGTTCAGGCACAAGCAGGTCTGCACATATGTTGACCTGGGAGATCGGAAAAATCCCCACCCTTTACCCACCAGGCGCCGTTATGTGCCGACCTGCTAGTGTCTGAACTCGCTTCGTGTGTATACGCAAGCAGAAGATCAAATACGCACGTTAAAGATCTTGTAATACATGTCAGCGTTCGGTGGGTTATGGAAACAAGAACATACCTTGCATGCACACCCCCGAAAACGGAGTATGGCTGCCTACATGGCGGGGTAAAACGGTCATGCACGCAAACGCCCACTCGAGTACATACGAGTGAACGTGGGAGTTGCAGCCCACGAAAGAAGAAGAAGACCCCCCCCCCAAAAAAAAAAAAAAAGAAAAAAGAAAAAAAAAGAAAAAAAAAGAAACTTCAGGTCCACCAGATTCCTCCATAATACACCCATAACCTGACCCGCAACCAAAGAGAAAGAACTGTGAAGTACAGACAGTGCTGCTCCAACCTGATCTGAGACAAATTGATGTACTT
>NC_134890.1:9666102-9673602 GCF_041734735.1 Babylonia areolata
CTACTCACCCACTCCTCTCCCCCGCCCCCCGCCCCTCTACCTACCTCCACCCTCACCTTCCCCCTTAACCTCCCCCCTTCGCTTTCCCCTCTCTCCTCCCTCCATCCATCCTTCTTCCCCCCCCGGCCCCCCCCCCCCCCCGCTCCCGATCCTCCCTGCCTGATCACTTACGTTTCTGTGAGGTATTGATCCAAGTCTTGTCCGCTTCATCGATCCGTTAAACTACTATACGCTCTCCTCTCCCAGCCTCTTCCCCGTCCCCCCCCCCCCCCCCCCCCCCATCGCCCCACCACCCCTCCCCCTCCTCACTTCCCCTTCCTTTCTCACCTCCTACTCGCTCTCTTCTCTCTCTCTCTCTCCCTTCCCCCCTCTGCCTCCCCCTCCGCCCCCACCCCCTTTCCTTCCCAGCCACCTCTGACCCCCCCCCCCCCCCCCCCCCCGGCGTTTTATCCGGCATGTGCTGTGTGGACAGTAACTGATACACACAGTCTCTAAAATTAAGCACTAGCCCGCTCTTTTGAGCTTTAACGTGGAGCAGGCTGGCGGGCGGATCTGTTCAGTTGGAGGAGGAGGAGGAGGGTGATTGTAAACATTTTTGTTACACACACACACACACACACACACACACACACACACACGCACACAAAGAAACACACATACACACACACACTACACACACAAACACACATGCACACAAAGAAACACACACACACACACACACAAACTTACATACACACACACATTTAAACACACACACACACACACACACGTGCGCGCGCGCGCACGCACACACACACACACTTACATATACTAACACACATACACACATATACATATATACACACACACACAAACACACACACGCACGCGCGCACACACATACATACATACGCACACATACTTACACACACACACACACACACACACAAACACACACACACACACACACACACACACACACACACACACACACACACTGTATCTGCCCTCCTGCCTCTGACTCTCTCTCTCTCTCTGTCTTTGTCTCTCCTCACATACTTACACATACACACACACACACACATATAGTTACACAAACACACACACACACACACACACACACACACACACACACACACACACTGTATCTGCCCTCCTGCCTCTGACTCTCTCTCTCTCTCTGTCTTTGTCTCTCCTCACATACTTACACATACACACACACACACACATATAGTTACACAAACACACACACACACACACACAGACACACACACACACACATACACACACACACAGACACACACACACACACGCACACACACACACACACACACACACACACGAAGTAAGGAAGACCTTTTCAACACGTCAAAGGACGACCTCTCACAGGCTGTTGGTACTGACGGTGTAAAAATTCATTACACGGGGCTTTTTGTCTGCAGGTAGTAGTGGGGTGGTAGTGGGGGGGGGGCAACACTGACAGCCTGGTCTGAAATGTCACAGAACGAATGAGAGAGAGAGAGAGAGAGAGAGAGAGAGAGAGAGAGAGAGAGACAGACAGACAGACAGACAGACAGACAGACAGAGATAGATAGACTGAGAGAGAAACAGAGAGAGAGAGAGAGAGTGTGTGTGTGTGTGTGTGTGTGTGTGTGTCTCCTCTCTGTGTCTGTCTGTCTGTCTGTCTGTCTGTCTCTCTCTGTCTCTGTCTGTCTGCCTGTCTGTCTCCCTCTCTGTGTCTCTCTGTCCCTGTCTCTGTCCGTCTCTGTCTCTGTAGGTCTCTCTGTCAGTCTGTCTGCCTCTCTCTCTCTGTCCCTGTCTCTGTCTGTCTCTGTCTGTCTGTCTCTGTCTCTCTGTGTCCCTGTGTCTGTCTGTCTCTGGCTCTCCCTGTCTCTGTAGGTCTCTCAGTCTGTCTGTCTGCCTCTCTCTCCCTACCTCTCTCTCTCTCTGTCTGTCTCTCAGTGCCTCTCTCTGTCTGTCTGCCTCTATCTCTGTCTCTGTGTCCCCGTCTCTGTTTGTCTCTGTCTCTGTAGGTCTCTCTGTCTGTCTGCCTGCCTGTCTGTCTCTCTCTCTCTCTCCTATCAATGTAGACACAATTGTCTGCAATCATCATTAGAAACGAACAACAACAACAACAACAACACAACTTACCAACCAACCAAACAACGGCGCACTTTATTCCATCGGTTTCAAACAAAATCTTGTTCACTTTAATCGACTTGGGTTTGTAACATCAGACCCTTCTGGCACATCGCAGTTTTCCGGAAAAACCATGTCCAAACATCAAAGGAACAGAGGTATGATTATACATCACGAATATAGCCTCTTACATCCTGCAACAGTGCAGTTTGCGTGTTGAAGACCCATTTCAACGCAGTTTGAGCGAGATGATATATCGATATGATACAGAGACGGAGAGAGACACAGAGACAGAATGAAAGAGATCCGTCAATAAAAACCCAGTGTTTTCTTTGTAATCTAAACGGGAGCGTGTTTCATGGAAAGAGCTTGTTTCGGTAATATTGTTTGACTTTTTGTCTTAAAGACATACCATCGGTGATGAGATGATAGTGAGGATGACAGAAGTATAAGCTGCGGCAGTCACTGTCGTTGTAAAAGCAGCAGCAGTAGTGGTAATGGATTTAGTGGCGGTAATAGTAGCTAGTTGCAGCAGCAGCAGCAGCAGCAGCAGCAGCAGTAATAAAAGTAGTGGTAATGGATTTAGTGAAAGTAATAGTAGCTAGTTGCACCAGCAGCAGCAGTAATAATAGTAGTGGTAATGGATTTAGTGGCAGTACTAGTAGCTAGTTGCAGCAGCAGCAGCAGTAATAATAGTAGTGGTAATGGATTTAGTGGCAGTAATAGTAGCTAGTTGCAGCAGCAGCAGCAGTAATAATAGTAGTGGTATTAAATTTAGCGGCAGTAATAGTAGCTAGTTGCAGCAGCAGCAATAATAGTAGTGGTAATGGATTTAGTGGCAGTACTAGTAGCTAGTTGAGGCAGCAGCAGCAGCAGCAATAATAGTAGTGGTAATGGATTTAGTGGCAGTACTAGTAGCTAGTTGCAGCAGCAGCAGCAGTAATAATAGTAGTGGTATTAAATTTAGCGGCAGTAATAGTAGCTAGTTGCAGCAGCAGCAATAATAGTAGTGGTAATGGATTTAGTGGCAGTAATAGTAGCTAGTTGAGGCAGCAGCAGCAGCAGCAGCAGTAATAATAGTAGTGGTAATGGATTTAGTGAAAGTAATAGTAGCTAGCTGCAGCAGCAACAGCAGTAATAATAGTAGTGGTAATGGATTTAGTGGCGGTAATAGTAGCTAGTTGCAGCAGCAGCAGCAGTAATAATAGTAGTGGTATTAAATTTAGCGGCAGTAATAGTAGCTAGTTGCAGCAGCAGCAGTAATAATAGTAGTGGTAATGGATTTAGTGGCAGTAATAGTAGCTAGTTGTAGCAGCAGCAGCGGTAATAATAGTGGTAATGGATTTAGTGGCGGTAATAGTAGCTAGTTGCAGCAGCAGCAGCAGCAGCAGTAATAATAGTAGTGGTAATGGATTTAGTGGCGGTAATAATAGCTAGCTGCAGCAGCAGCAGCAGCAGCAGCAGCAGTAATAATAGTCGTGGTATTAAATTTAGCGGCAGTAATAGTAGCTAGTTGCAGCAGCAGCAGTAACAATAGTAGTGGTAATGGATTTAGTGGCGGTAATAGTAGCTAGTTGCAGCAGCAGCAGTAATAATAGTAGTGGTAATGGATTTAGTGGCGGTAATAGTAGCTAGTTGCAGCAGCAGCAGCAGCAGTAATAATAATAGTAGTGGTAATGGATTTAGTGGCAGTAATAGTAGCTAGTTGCAGCAGCAGCAGCAGTAATAATAGTAGTGGTATTAAATTTAGTGGCAGTAATAGTAGCTAGTTGCAGCAGCAGTAACAATAGTAGTGGTAATGGATTTAGTGGCGGTAATAGTAGCTAGTTGCAGCAGCAGCAGCAGTAACAGTAGTAGTGGTAATGGATTTAGTCGCAATAATAGTAGCTAGTTGCAGCAGCAGTAATGATAGTAGTGGTAATAATAGTAGCTAGTTGCATCAGCAGTAATGATAGTAGTGGTAATAATAGTAGCTAGTTGCATCAGCAGCAATGATAGTAGTGGTAATAATAGTAGCTAGTTGCAGCAGCAGTAATGATAGTAGTGGTAATGGATTTAGTGGCAATAATAGTAGCTAGTTGCAGCAGCAGTAATAATAGTAGTGGTAATGGATTTAGTGGCAGTAATAGTAGCTAGTTGCAGGAGCAGCAGCAGCAGTAATAATAGTAGTGGTAATGGATTTAGTGGCAGTAATAGTAGCTAGTTGCAGCAGCAGCAGCAGCAGTAATAATAGTAGTGGTATTAAATTTAGTGGCAGTAATAGTAGCTAGTTGCAGCAGCAGTAACAATAGTAGTGGTAATGGATTTAGCAGCAGTAATAGTAGCTATTTGCAGCAGCAGTAACAGTAATAATAGTAGTGGTAATGGATTTAGTGGCGATAATAGTAGCTAGTTGCAGCAGCAGTAATGATAGTAGTGGTAATGGAGTTAGTGGCATTAATAGTAGCTAGTTGCAGCAGCAGTAATGATAGTAGTGGTAATGGATTTAGTGGCAATAATAGTAGCTAGTTGCAGCAGCAGTAATGGTAGTAGTGGTAATGGAGTTAGTGGCAATAATAGTAGTTCGTTGCAGCAGCAGCAGCAGCAGCAGTTGTAGTTGAACTAGAGGTTTTGGGGTGGTGGTGGTGGTGGTGGCAGCAGCAGGAGGAGTAGCTGTTGTTGTATAATGGTAGTAGTAGCAGCAGTAGCAGCAGCAGCAATAATAACAGTAGTGGTAGTGCAGTGGTTTTAGTAGCAGTAATAGCTAGTTGCAGCAGGAGCAGCAGCAACAGTTGTAGTTGCACTAGAGGTTCTGGGGTGGTGGTGGCAGCAGCAGCAACAGCAGCAGTAGTAGTAGTAGTAGTAGTAGTAGTAGTAGTAGTAGTAGTAGCAGTAGAAGAAGCAGAAGTATCATCGTCATCATCATCAACAGCAACAGTAGTGTGCATATTATTGCCCTCTACTTCGCACTGGTGAATCTACAGTTTTACATAAAAAGGGATCTAACAGAATTGAACACGAAAACTCGCCCACACATCAATACACTACAACAACAACAACAATAACAACAACAACAGCAGCAACAAAGGACGGGGGTAAAACAACAACAACAACAATAACAACACTATAACGAACAACATTCCCAAATAACAACAAAGCCGAATACAAAACCAAAAACAAAATAAATGAACAAAAAAAAAAAAACAACCACCATTGTCAACACCAATTCCTAACGTCAATACAACCAACCCTGAAGGGAATTTCCATTCGATTTTCTAATCAAGAAATCAGCGGTTTTGCGTCAACGATTTGACTATGAGAGCTCAGTACGCTTTCACGTCACGAGCTAAACAGCGTAAAGTTCGGAATTCGTCAATTCAATTATTTACTCAGTAAATGGTGGTGGGGGTTTTTTGTTTGTTTGTTTTTTCGCTTTGGGAATTCACGTTTAAAGCGCTCTGTTAATGTCCGTATACTTCACAAAACAACACGTAATTATGCAGGATATATAATGTGCTAAAGCTACAACGGTGGGACAATAAATGGTCTGTCACACACACACACACACACACACACACACACACACACACACACACACATACATACACACACACACACACATACACACACACACACACACACACACACACACACACACACACACACGTGCACGAACGCACAAAGGTCCTGTACACACACATATATATATATACATGCGTGGAGAGAGAGAAAAAGAAAGAGAGTGAGAGGGGAGAGGAAGGGCGAAAGGGGGCATGTGGAGAGAGAGAGAGAGGGGGTGGGGGGGAGAGAAATGGGAAGAGAGGGAAATGGGAAGAGAGAGTGAATGAGAGAGAGAGAGAGTCAAACACAGACAGCATATTATCATGCCTCTAATGAGCATGTGATCAAGTGACATCTTTATTTAGAGAGCGAGAGAGAGAGAGAAACAGACAGAGAGATAAATAATTAAATACAAACAGCATATTTTCATGCCTCCTATGAGTGTGTGATCAAAATTAAAACTGAAATCTTTATCGAGAGAGAGAGAGAGAGAGAGAGAGAGAGAGACAGACAGACAGACAGACAGACAGACAGACAGAGAGAGAGAGAGAGAGGCTATTAGGCGCCGCCACACTGGGTGCAATGGAGACAGCTAAGCTGGCATAGCGTCACTTCCTGCACGTTTTGACGCTTCCGTGCCAAGCAAGCTGGGCCTTCAGCCAATCAATCGATGTCTCCAGAGCATGTTTACCCTGTCCTGCCTTCTTTCCTTCCTTCCTCCGTCATCCGTCAATATGTGTGCAGACCTGCCGGTGCCTTACAACGCTATTCCATCCCTCCCCCCAAAACAATAAAATAATAATAATAATGGTATTTATATAGCGCTGGATCTTGTGCAGAGACAAATCAAAGCGCTTTCGCACCAGTCATTCACACGCATGCATAACTCTAAAACTGTAGAAACTAAAGACAAGGAAGGGCAGGCAAGGGAGGCTATTTTGGGAAGAGATGGGTTTTAAGGCCAGACTTGAAAGAGCTGAGTGTGGAGACTTGACGAAGCGAAAGAGGAAGTTCATTCTAATCGCAAGGTCCAGAAACAGAGAAAGAACGGCGGCCAACAGTCGAGTGTTTGAATCTGGGTATGCGTAAACAGTGGATCCGAAGCCGATCGTAGTGAGCGAGATGGAGTGTAGAGGTGAAGGCAGCTGCAGAGATAGGAAGGGGCAGTTTTGTGAATGCATCTATAACATAGAGTGCTGATCTTGAACTTAATTCGGTGTGAGACAGGGAGCCAGTGGAGATGTTGCAAAAGAGGAGCGATGTGCTCAGATCTTTTCTTTCTGAGGACGAGTCGGGCAGCAGAGTTTTGTATGCGCTGAAGGGACTGAATGGATGAAGCAGACAAACCTCCTCTCCTCCCTCCCCACCCCCACAACTCATCCCCCACCCTTCCTTCCGCCCCCCCGCCCCCCCCCCTCCCGCACCCTCTCTCCCTGCCTAAGGTATCAATCACACGCTTCTAGAAGATCCAAGAGGCACGTTTAATTATCATCAAAGATCCTGGGTTCGGGGTTGGTGGTGGTGCTTGAGCGATCTTTGATTAATCGTGCTAGGTTTGCTTAGCGTGAAGACTTGTCATGTCCTGAGCCTAAGGAAGCAACCAGCAATGTGGACGATGCTTACGTTAAGCAAAAATTTAGGACTTTTAGGCAATTCTTTATATGCTAAGCAGGTTTGGTTTTTTTTAGGACTTTTAGACAATTCTTTATGCGCTGAGAAAATTTCTTTTAGGGCTTAGAGACGATTCTTTGCACTAAACAAAAACAGACTTTCAGACATATTTTTACGCTCAGCAAAAAGTGAGAACTTTTAGACAACTTTTTAACCATAAGCATAACTTAG
>NC_134890.1:9688602-9693602 GCF_041734735.1 Babylonia areolata
ATTCTTGCCCAGAGGGCCGGATTTAAACAAGCAATTTGTGCTTACTCCTTTACCCTCTTAAAATAAAATTTCGTTCGTTCGTTCGTTCTCTCTCCCTCTCTCTCTCTCTCTCTCTCTCTCTCTCTCCCTCCTCCCTCTCTCTCTCTTTGTTTCTCTCTCTCCCTCTCTGTCTCTGTCTCTCTCTGTTTCCCTCTCTCTCTCTCTCTCTCTCTCTCTCTCTCTCTCTCTCTCTCCTCCCCCCCTCTCTGTCTTTCTTTCTGTCTCTGTCTCTCTCTGTCTCTGTCTCTCTCAAAGATACACTTGATTTGTTTCTCAATCTCTTGAGTTAGGATCGTGTTTTGTTGTTGTTGTTGTCGTCAAGTTTACTGCGTTTTTCTCTCTCTTTCATTCTTCCGTTCTTTTCTTTTCTGTTATTGTTGTCTTTTTTCCTCCTCCCCCCTCCTCCTCCTCCTCCTCGTTGATTTTCTTCTTGTTCTTCTTCTTTCTACCTTGTTTGATTTCTTTTCTTCTTCTTCTTTTTCATGATTTGTAAGTATTATCATCATTTGGTTATTTTGTGAGGTAATGATGAAAAGAAGCTTGTAGTATATCATTTTACCCTCACCATAACAGTCACGTTTAAGCTCGTTCGAGTTCTCTCTCTCTCTCTCTCTCTCTCTCTCTCTCTCTCTCTCTGTGTGTGTGTGTGTGTGTGTGTGTGTGTGTGTGTGTGTGTGTGTGTGTGTGTGTCTTTGTCTGTCTGCCTGTCTGTCTCTGTGTCTGTCTTTGTGTCTGTCTGTCTGTCTGTCTCTGTCTGTCTGTCTCTTTCTCAGTCTATCTTTGTCTGTCTTTCTCTCTGTCTGTCTTTCTTTATCTCTGTATGCCTCTCTCGTTCAATATGCCTGCCCTTTTGAAAAAAAAAAAAATCTCTCGCCACTCAGGGTTTTTTGGTGTTGTTTTTTAATCTTTTTTTTTTTCATATATATATATTTTAAGATTCAAGTCTATGCCTACCATGTCTGTCTTCTCCTAGGGAAAAAAAAACGTTAATAAGATGTAAGTAAGTTTGAAAATACGTGGACGGATATAACAGGGACCACCAGTAGGGACGTATTCAAGAGACCATCGTGCCTAACGGGTAAATGTGTGCCCTGCGGGTAATCTGCCTGAGGTAAGGCAAACTGCCCGAGGGTGAGCAAATATCCGATGTTTCAGGAACACAAGAGCCTACCCCGCGGGTCTTCTAACCCCGAGGGCAATTTACCCTTACTCTCTGCCAAGGGTGACTGCCCACGAAGCAGAGGTAAATATGGCGGATCCTTTTGTTGTGTTGGTTTTGTAGAGGGAAAATGGGCGTTTTGCGGAGAGACCGTGTGTTGAATACGGCCCCCCGATAGTTTGATCTTATCCTTTGTTCGCTAGGCAGTTTAAAAAAAAAAAAAGAAGAAAAAAAAGACGTATTGAGACTGGCAGACGTCTTTATATTCCATAAGAATTACGTATATAGATGAGAAGTGAGTGCACTTGCAGACGATGAAATTATGAAATGCCCGAAATGTGCAGATCGTCGAAATTCGTTCATTCCAAAGAAATATTTGAATCCGAACTCCGTTATCTTATCTTATTTTCAGTGTGTCAGAATGCGAAAGTAATCCCCAGATTCGACAAGTTGCTTACTGTGATCAATGCTTTGCCACTTAAACTTCTTTTTTTTTTTTTTCCAAACTGTGGCACGGTGCGAAGTGTAAAAGAACATGTGCAGAAGGGAATCCTTGATATTCATAGACGATTCCTTTGCTGCCTTTGTGCACTTGGTGTGTCTTGAATACGAAGATAACTGAACCTTCACGGTAAAATTGCAGCCGCGGATCCCTACCATGTCAAAGATAACTTGCCTTCAGGCAAAATGATTACGGCCCCAGACAGACAGACAGACAGACCTAAGCGCCAACATTCTGGAACCAAATGGAACAGTGTCAAACGGGACCATCACTCCTATTACAGACACCCTGCCTCAGCGCAGTGCCACCTCTGAAACAGATAACTATTGATTTTCGTGTTGTTTTTTTTCTTTTTGTTTTGCATCTTTAGGAGTGGCAGGTGCAGGTATGAAGAAGCATCTGTGTGTGTGTGTGTGTGTGTGTGTGTGTGTGTGTGTGTGTGTGTGTTGCTGTTGTCTTCAGTTTAACGTCTTTCCACTTTAAATGATATTAGATGTGTGTGTGTGTGTGTGTGTGTGTGTTGCCCGTTGGAACAGTTGACACAACCTCTGAAGGATTTTCTCACAGCAGTGTTTATCTGTTTCATGACGTAGAAACTGTGCGCGCACAGTGCATTCGTTTTTTGGAACATTGGTGAACATATCAAATGCAGTACATACAGCAAGGTTGATATTAAGAATTTCTGACTTCGCATCAGTTCCGTAACAGACATCATAATTCTTCTTCTTCTTCTTCTTCGTTCGTGGACTGCAACTCCCACGTTCACTCGTATGTACACGAGTGGGCTTTTACGTGTATGACCGTTTTTACCCCGCAATGTAGGCAGCCAAACTCCGTTTTCGGGGGTTTGCATGCTGGGTATGTTCTTGTTTCCATAACCCACCGAACGCTGACATGGATTACAGGATCTTTAACGCGCGTATTTGATAATCTGCTTGCGTATACACACGAACAGGGAGTCAGGCACTATCAGGTCTGCACATATGTTGACCTGGGAGATCGGAAAAAATATCCACCCTTTACCCACCAGGCGCAGTCACCGAGATTCGAACACGGGACCCTCAGATTGAAAGACAACATAATGATAACAACGACATTAGTTTAACCCCTTCACTGATGTGAAGGTTCAGATAAAAAAAAAAAAAGAAAAGAAAAAGAAGAAGAAGAAGATATATACAACAGATGAATATCACTTTGTTCTCTAGTATCCTGTGTTGTATGATAATGATCTTAATATATATATATATATATATATATATATATATATATATATATATATATTAGCTAACACCTTCACAATACTATTAGATAATACTCCTCGTGAATTCTGGTTCGGACTCTGAACGCTAACAAAGTCATTCATTATTTGTTGAATTAACATACCTGTCATGATGTTTGTTTGCCCCAACCCACCTGGTGATGGACCAAGGTCTGCATAACTGAATGATGGTAAAATAACATAACAGAACAGAACAAGAATGGTGTGCGTGTTATTGTCTCACGTTCTCACTCACACACTCTCTCTGTGTCTTTCTCTCTCCGTGTCTCCCTCTCTCTTATGCAATGCCTAAAATCTTTATCCTTGAGTAATCTCTCTCTCTCTCTCTCTCTCTCTCTCTCTCACACACACACACACACGCACACACACGCACACATACACACACCACCACCACCACTATCATCACCACCACCACATCAACTGCTACAGTCCACCCACAAAGAGGTCCCACCTTGAACACACACACACACACACACAACACATGCACATAAACACACACACATGCACATAAACACACACACACACACACACACACACACACACAAACTAACTAACTAACTAACCAACCAACTAACACCTAGTTTCCCATAAAAGAAAAAAACAAAACACAAACACAACACCCCAAATAATACACTGCCTTCACCAGCAGCAGCAAGCACTACTACTACTACTGCCAGCAAAGCCGCAGCCCAGAGTAGTGAGTGAGTGGTGGGTGTGACTCTAGTTTATCAAACAACACACGTGTTTCCTCCACATGGATCGATTGACTCAGTACAGCCTGTTCACCCACTCCATCCACCCTCCACCCAAAAGCAACCACCTCCTCCTCCATCCATCCATCCACCCATCTCTTCCCTTACCATTCTGCCCCCACCTCCTTTCCATCCCCTTCCCCTTTCCTCCCCCCCCCGCCCCCTCGTGTCCCCCCTTCCTTCCTGTACACTCCCCTCCCCCCCCCCCCCTTGCTCTTCACCCTCCTCGGATCCCTGACCCCCCTTCAGCTTCCATCCACAGCAGCCATAACCCTCCCCCCCCCACCTTGCTCTTCACCCTCCTCGGATCCCTGACCCCCCTTCAGCTTCCATCCACAGCAGCCATACCCCCCCCCCCCCACCCACCCACCACTCCACACACACACACACACACACCATCCGATTCCCTGTATGTATACACATATCTGTTATGCATATGTGTGTGTGTGTGTGTGTGTGTGTGTGTGTGTGTGTGTGCATGTTTTACATTTATTTGCTTATTTATCATCATTGTTGTCTTGTGTGTGTGTGTGTGTGTGTGTGTGTGTGTGTGTGTGTGTGTGTGTGTGTGTGCGCTTGCTTGCTTGCTTGCTTGCTTAGAGTTGACTTCATCAAGATTTTGCGCCTTATAAACATTATTATTATTAGTAGTAGTAGTATTTTAAAAAAATATATATTTATCTATTATTTTTTATTTATTTATTTTATTTACTTATTTATTTTTGTTATTTTTATTTTATTTTATTTTATTTTATTTTATTTTCTCAAGGCCTGACTAAGCGCGTTGGGTTACGCTGCTGGTCAGGTATCTGCTTGGCAGATGCGGTGTAGCGTATATGGATTTGACCGAACGCAGTGACGCCTCCTTGAGCTACTAATACTGATACTGATATACACATGTTTGATTGGTGTAACGTATTGCTTGTTGTTTATGTTCGGATCCATGGATGGAAATAATGCTGCTGTCTAGCAAAGGTGTTTTGCGAACTTGGTGGTGTGCTTGTTTTGTTTTGTCGTTTTTGTTCGTTTGTTTTCTTTTATCTCTCGGTCTCGGTCTCGGTCTGTGTCTGTGTCTGTCTGTCTGTCTCTGTCTCTCTTTTGTAGCTTCGAGATAGGAGCATAGACACGACACAAGCAAACGAACTCATGGAGACAGCACACACACACACACACCTCTCTCTCTCTCTCTCCACACACAACTCTCTCTCTTTCTCTCTCTGTCTTTCTCTCTTTCTCTCTCTCTCCACACACACAACTCTCTCTCTCTTT
>NC_134890.1:9698602-9701102 GCF_041734735.1 Babylonia areolata
GTTGCTCGACCTTGAAGTACCCAAGTTTTAATGACCCCAGGCACCCGCCCCACTCTGATGATGTGGCTGTCCTCCCTCTTATCGCTCCATCATTGGTAAGACTAACCACCGCTACTCAGGTCCAAGACCAATAATGGCCTCAGATCACCCCAGACGGACTCGAAAGGTAGGATATCCCTTCGTCTACAGCAGCAGCTGCCTGTTCGTGAAGCTAATCTGGGGGCCTTTGGACTTCCAGACCAAGATAGCAAATCTGTAGCTGGACCTCAGAGAGGTACATGTAACCTATGCTTCAGTAATATATGATAGTCAGTCGTGTCCGACTATGACCATCACAACAGCAGAGGACGCAACTGCTGTTCCGACTATTTGGGCTAGAATTTGATTATAGTGGAGAGTGAGTAATATTATGACAGTTAAGCACAACATACCTTTTGACTGTTATTTGATGAAGCCTTACCTGCACGAAAGTGTTTCATCACACATGACTGCGAACGATGATGTGGTTTTTGTTTGTTTGTTTGTTTGACGTTCTGCATTCGTTACCAGTTATTCCGCTTGTTAGTTTAGCGACTTGTCTTTTACGAAGTCCATTAATCAGTTTTTATGTAATTGTACTTAAATATTTATTTCAGATGCCACCCTCCATTTACCAGGTTCCCCCCCAACTCACCATTCACCCCCTCCCTCCCATCCTCTCCTGAACGATAAAAAAAAAAATCGATACTCTAACAAACTGTCTACATCGCCAGTATATGTGACGGAGCATTCAATGAAATTATTCATCATCATTATTACACGCAGTCCCCCTAACTAAAGAATGGTGATCGACATCCTGGTATGTCAGTTCTGTCTTATCTCAGGCAAACAGGCCTTCACTGCCAGGAATACACGTCAGTAGCACTGAAATGGCTTAATGACCAGAAAAAAACGATGAACAGAGAGAAATCTTTTAAGCTCCTTAGACTACATGTAACACAAGGGCACAGACTAACAAAGACACAGACACAAGCACACACACACACACACACACAAGCACACACAAGCACACACACACACACACACACAAAGCACACACACACACACAAACACACACATACACACAAACACACACACACACATACACACACACACACACAAGCACACACACACACACACACACACACACACACACACACACACACCTATCAAGCCATTGTAGCTACCTAGAGCTTCGCTATCCTCATCCTTATCAGGTATTAAAAAAAGAAAGAAAAAAAGTATACAATAACAAACCAACCAATCACTTTGTACTGATTCACTGAATGCTCGATTTCGCCTTGCCAATTGGTCTGGCACTGGATCGTACTGGCCAGACTTCTCTTGCGATGTAAAGATGTCTGCAAACGTTGGTCGCAGGAATTCGTCATTTGCAACGGGTGAAGTAAGGGGGGGGGGCGGTGCGTGGGCGTGGGCGTGGGCGTGCGGGGGCGGAGGGGGGCGGGGGTAAGAAGACGAAGGAGGAGGAGAAGGAGGAGGTGGAGGAGGAGGAGGAGAGGAAGAAGAAGTAGTAGTAGAAGAAGAATTTATCCACAAAAACTTGGCCAACTTCTTGTATGAAGCATTGATGAGACTACTAATTGTTATTACATGATCTTTCTTTCTAATTGAACACGTATTTTGTTTTTGATTGGAATGTGATGTCGGTTTATTGTGTCATATCATTTTGTTCTTTATGTTCTAAATTGACCCTTTCAGTAAGGGGCTTTGACCTTAACCTGAATAAACAATCGTTATCGTTATCTTTAGTTTCTTCTTCAGTTTCAGAGTTATGCATGCGTGTGAATGACTGGTGTGAAAGCGTTTCGATTTGTCTCTGCACAAGATTCTGCTCTGTATGAATATTATTATTATTATTATTATCATTATTATTATCTCTCTCTCACACACACACACACACACACACGCACGCACGCACACAAGCATGTACACACACACACACACACACACACACACACACAATCGCGCGCGCACACGCACGCACTACCACTTCTACTACCTGTAGGAAGAAAAAGAAGAAGGGGAGGAGAAAATGAAGGAGAAGAGGAGGAGGAGGAGGAGGAGGAGGAGGAGGAGAAGAAGAAGGGACAGCAGCAGTAGCTGTAGTAGCAGCAGTAGCAACAGCAACACCAGCAAAAGTGGCATGGAAACCTGTCAACATCTTTATGTGTAAGAAAATGACACACCTACCTGATAATACTACAACTACTACTATTACTACTGCTTCTGCTGCTGTCACTGTTACCAGCGGCAACAACCACCTTCATCAAACCATCCTTCACGACAACACCACAACTACCAACGCCGCTGTTAGTCGACTATCGAGTTACGGTTCTCTCAGATTTCTTCATGTAGGAAGGCGGCAGGGAACAATGGCACAATGCTTGGAACAAGCGGCTGGAGGTTTCGCTCTGTGGGGGACACGTCAGGATTGTTCTGCTCCTCTTGGTCACAGGGAAGG
>NC_134890.1:9706102-9708602 GCF_041734735.1 Babylonia areolata
GGGCTGTGTGGGGGTGGCGGTCGGGGGTCGGGGGTGGGGTGGGTGGGTGGAGGGGATGTATTTTAGGCAAGTCTCGAAATGACCAGAAGATAACTTTTGCCCAGTCCAGGTGGATCACGCCTCTTTTCACTTGAAATTTGAGGCCTGTCCCATCTTCTAGTTGGGGGTGTGGGGGGTGGTGGGGTGTAGGGGGGAGGTAGGAGGGGGTGAAGGCAGGTGTATCATGCTAAGTCAGCTAGAACGGAGCCCCTCGCAACACCAAATCCCCCTCCCCCCTCCCTCTTTAATATGCATCTTATATGATATTCTGTCTTTGAGTTTTATTTTTGCTGTTCGGATGTTGTTTTTCTCTCCTGAATTTTCTTTTCTTTTTTTGTTGTTATTTTATTGTTGTTGTTTTTACCATATATGCTGTGCCAGATTAATCTCAGGATCTTTACAGAACCCAAAGATAAACTGGGTCTAATCAGACCTCACCTCACCGCCCCTTCAGTTGAAATTCGATCCCAAGTCGGGGGAGGGGAGAGGAGGGGGGCGGGAAGGGGAAGTGGAGGAGGGTTCTTCACTCTGGTGGTCAATCAGCTAAGACATCTGAAGCCTGAAGCTGTCGAAAAGCTAGCTAGCCCCAGAAAAAAAGATAAATAAAACAGGTGGGAAGAAGGGGTGAAAGTGACAGCAAGAGATCAGCCAAAGTCCAAATGGCAAAAGTCCATTGTCACCAAGAAAGGCCTCCATTCTCTTCTTATATCCGCCACCTCGTCTTTGAGAGGAGGTTGAAAGAAAACCAACCTAGAAGGTCACCCTCCCTCTTGTTTTTAATGTATTTTATTGAAAAAAAAAGTTTTACTTCACAGTAACTGATGGGAAGGTGTTGGGGTGGGGGTGGGGGCAATTTGAAGTCGTTACAACCGTTCGGCTTACAAAGGGCAGAAGGAAAAAAATCCCACCAACAAAAACCATCACAACAACAACAACAATAACGACAAGAAAACAAGGCTCGGGGAAGACCAGAAGCTATTCAGCTGTTGAGGGGAAAGGAGAGTGGAAGAGGGGGTGGGGTTGGAAGGAAGGAAGGGTAGCGGTAGGTTGGGGTGGGGTTGGAAGGAAGGAAGGGTAGGGGTAGGGGTTGGAAGGAAGGAAGGGTAGGGGTAGGTTGGGGTGGGGTTGGAAGGAAGGAAGGGTAGGGGTAAGTTGGGGTGGGGTTGGAAGGAAGGAAGGGTAGGGGTAGGTTGGGGTGGGGTTGGAAGGAAGGAAGGAAGGGTAGGGGTAAGTTGGGGTGGGGTTGGAAGGAAGGAAGGGTAGGGGTAGGTTGGGGTGGGGTTGGAAGGAAGGGTAGGGTAGGGGTAGGTTGGGGTGGGGTTGGAAGGAAGGGTAGGGGTAGGGGTAGGTTGGGGTGGGGTTGGAAGGAAGGAAGGGTAGGGGTAGGTTGGGGTGGGGTTGGAAGGAAGGGTAGGGGTAGGGGTAGGTTGGGGTGGGGTTGGAAGGAAGGAAGGGTAGGGGTAGGTTGGGGTGGGGTTGGAAGGAAGGGTAGGGGTAGGGGTAGGTTGGGGTGGGGTTGGAAGGAAGGAAGGGTAGGGGTAGGTTGGGGTGGGGTTGGAAGGAAGGGTAGGGGTAGGGGTAGGTTGGGGTGGGGTTGGAAGGAAGGAAGGGTAGGGGTAGGGGTAGGTTGGGGTGGGGTTGGAAGGAAGGAAGGTAGGGGTAGGTTGGGGTGGGGTTGGAAGGGTAGGGGTAGGGGTAGGTTGGGGTGGGTTTGGAAGGAAGGAAGGGTAGGGGGAGTGAAGGTAAGGAGCAAAGAGGACGAGAAAGGGGAGAGTGGTAGAGGGGATGGGGGGGGGGTGTGGTTGGGAGTAGATGGGATGGGGGTGTGTGGGGTTGGGGGTAGGGTGGGATGGGGGATGGGGGTGTGGGGTTGGGGGTAGGGTGGGATGGGGGATGGGGGTGTGGGGTTGGGGGTAGGGTGGGATGGGGGATGGGGGTGTGGGGTTGGGGGTAGGGTGGGATGGGGGGACGGTGGTGGGGAGGTCGGTAGTCGCTTGGGACATAGAGTGACAAACAGATGCAATCTTCGACTTGTCGTCTCTTGTCTGAGTCACTGTTAGAAAGCACGCAGATAGCAATTCACTGTAAAGTGGGTAGGGTAGAGAGAGAGAAGAAAGAGAGAGGTGGGGGGAAGAGAGAGGGAGAGAGAGAGAGTGAGGGAGAGAGAGGGGGAAGAGAGAGGGGGGAGAGAGAGAGGGGGGGGGAGAGAAATGGTGAGAGAGAGGGAGAGGGAGAGAGGGAGGGAGAGAGAGGGAGAGAGAGAAGGAGGGAGAGAAACGGTGAGACAGACAGACAGACAGACAGACAGAGGGAGGGTGAGAGAGTACAGAGAACATCTGCAGGGAACAGCGAGAATCTGAATCGTGACCTGATTATCGATTGACAAGATATATATATATATACAGACGGTCGGACTTCCCCCAAAGTACAGCAGGCGAACCCGGCAAAGGCGGAAGATACA
>NC_134890.1:9713602-9721102 GCF_041734735.1 Babylonia areolata
CTTTATTTCTCTTCATCTTCGTCTCCTTTTTCATACCGCCTTTTTTCCTCTGTATTTTTTCATTCGTAGGTGTTTTTTTGTTTGTTTGTTTGTTGTTTTTCCCCCCAGAAACTCGAACTTCACCATTTTTTGAACATCTTCGTGTTGGCTGATGAGACTGTATGATTATCAAACACAGATCCTTCACTGCAGGTTCCAAGAAGACTCTTTTACATCAAGTTCTGGCTGAAAGATCCACTTCCTAAGAGAAGAAGTTAATGATTTTAATGCAATAGATTTTAATCCCTTTCAAAAAGCTTCTTTTGAAACTCGGCGACAGAAGGTTTACGTTGTCGGTTTTGATCTTTTGCTTTTCATTCGACATGATTTTTTTTTCTTTAGTTGAAATGAAACTTGGTCTCCTATTCTTTGTTTTCTCTTTCTGCAAATTCCACACAAAAATGAAAATCATCTTTTAAGATATGATTATCTCGAGCCATCGAACTGAAGTTTTGCTGATGCTCCAGTCTCCGCAGGATTTCCAAATGGGAAACGCTTCCCACTGAAGAGATTATCATTTTTTATGTGAAATTTCTAAGACGTCTGTGCATTGCTTTCTCCTCCTTCTTCTTCTCCGTCATCGTCATCGTCGTCGTCGTCGTCGTCGTCTTTTCCTCCTTCTCGTTCTCCTTTTCCCCCTCCTCCTCCTTCTGCTCCTCATCCTCATCCTTCTTCTTCCTCTGCTCCTCCTTCTCCCCCTCCTCCTTCTTCTTCTGCTCCTCCTTCTCCTCCTCCTTCTGCTCCTCCTCATTCTTCTTCTCCTCCTCCTCCTTCTTCCTCTGCTCCTCCTTCTTCTTCTCCTCCTCCTCCTTCTACTCCTCCTCCTCCTTCTTCTTCTTCTGCTCCTCCTTCTCCTCCTCCTCCTCCTTCTTCTGCTCCTCCTTCTCTTCCTCCTTCTGCTCCTTCTTCCCCTTCTTCTGCTCCTTCTTCCCCTTCTTCTGCTCCTCCTTCTCCTCCTTCTCCTTCTGCTCCTCCTCCTTCTCCTTCTGCTGCTACTCCTCCTTCTCCTTCTTCTTCTTCGTCATCGTCGTCTTCTTCAACAACACACACAGGAGGCACATTCTTCCGGTATGTCCTTTGTATCATTCTTGTTACATTATTCCATTCATCGTCCCCAACCACTGGATTCCGTTCAGATTATGATCATTCCTATTATTCTTGTTCTTATTCTTTGTTATGTCCGTCTTTTTCTTCTTTTTGTTTTCTCTTCTTTTTTTTTTTCTTTTTTTTTTTTTGGTACCTTTCTGACGTGTTGTAAGCTCAATCATATCCATCATAAACGGGTCCACTATCTCTCTCTCTCTCTCTCTCTCTCTCTCTCTCTCTCTCTCTCTCTCTCTATATATATATATATATAACCGGACGGAAAGAACTGCACTGAACTGAACTTTCTATTCCCTGCATCAGTATAACAACAAAAAGGGGAACTTGTTTACCTTCCGAATAAAAAAAGAAAAAAAAAGAAAAGAAAAAGAAAACAGAATAAAATAAAATGAATTATCTTTTTTTTCTCTTTTTTCTTTTTTTTAAAGAAATCTATTCTTCTCTGGTTGCAGAAGACTCGTCTGCTTGTCCTCGTGTTGAGAAACTGAAAACCTTCAGATATATATCGACCACCATCTTTCTCTGGGAGACGCATGGCGGAACTGGCTGACAATCCTATCTTTTGTCTTCTCCGCAGCATGTCAGTGGAGTCAGAGAGAGGTGGCGTCTCAGCTTGTTTTTTTGTTTCGTTTTTCTTTAAAAGAATGATAATGATACTATTATATATCCATCTCTCTCTCTCTCTCTCTCTCTCTCTCTCTCTCTCTCTCATATATATATATATATATATATATATATATATATATATCTCAGGTTTCACTCTTCGATTTCTTCTTGAGAATGAGGTCACGTTTTGAAGATCTTACAGTGGAAAGAGCCATATTTGAAACAACGAGAAAAATACGTATATATATATACGTATTTTTGTCGTGTGTGTGTACACACACACACCAAAAAACATCAACGCACACACACACACACACACACACACACACACACATACCCACCCCCCCACCCCTCCCACAGACACACACATCTTTCTTGCCATTCTCTATAATGCTGAAGGGCAGGAACGGTGGAAATAAGAATCATGACGTCTGCCATTTTCCTTTGCTTTGCATCCTTCCCCCCCCCCCCCCTGCCCCCTCCCACCCCCTGCCCCCTCCCCGCACCCCCCTCCCCTCCCCCACCCCCAACCCCCTTCCTCCTCCTCTCCATCTTATTTTTGTCTGTCATGTGCCGTTTCCATGCGGAGAGCAACACCAGTGCCGGGTCTGGTTGCTCGTTCTGCGATCATTAATAATTATTGCCACACACAGACGAGTCGAGTCACAAACATACGTTTGCTTTAACCCCTCGACTGCTACTTAAAACGTTTTGGCGGCGAAAGGAAAGCGGTGCGACATCCATGCACCGTGGAAGTGCTAGAGAAATTCTACTTCTTGCGTAGTGGCGGTGTTGTTGTTGTTGGTTTTTTTTGACTCACTTGTGTAAACAAAGTGAGTCTATGTTTTAACCTTGTGTTCGGTTGTCTCTCTGTGTGTGTGTGTGTGTGTGTGTCCGTGGTAAACTTTAACATTGCCATTTTCTCTGCCAATACTTTGTCAGTTGACACCAAATTTGGCATAAAAAAAAAGGAAAAATTCAGTTCTTTCCAGTCATCTTGTTTAAAACAATATTGTACCTCTGGGATGGGCACAAAATTTTTTTAAAAAAAGCCAAATTATATGCAAACTGAATTTCCTGTTATATCTATGGGTTTTTTTTAATTCTCTAAACTTGGCACTTTGGTCTGATATTCTGACACAACAACAAGAGCAGTCATTTTTTTTAATCATTTTTTGTTCAAACAGGAACTTCTTTTGCTAAGCATGGAAGTTATATTTATTTTGCATGTCTTTGGTGCAGATAGTAAAGAAGGGAAATTAATCTGTAATTAATGCTAGGGGGGTTAATTTGCTTTAAACTGATCTTTCTCATCTTAAACATTACATTCTGAAATTATACTCAATACATACAAAGCTTGTGTGTTTTACTCTCAGTGTACAGGGCTTTCACTATGTTCATTCGCCCAAGTGGTCTTTTCCGGAAAATACTAAAATCAATACTAGAGTGGACTTTGTAGATCTATTGGCTGAGCCCTGAAAGTAATGGGCAAAAATCAATTGCGTAAGCATATTTATACATATTCAAAGCACATGCTCGCAAGCTCGAAGGGCGACATTTTGTTTCAAGTAGTTGACCTGCCCGTTCAGTCCAATATTCAATCGACAATACACGATAACATGTGATGGAAAGTTGGAGAAGGAGACCGTTAAATATTTATTCAGAGAAAGATTTGTGAACGCCTCATCACTTACTGGATTATGCCCCAAACTGCCATAAAAATATCCACAGAATCAGTCGGAAATCACAGTTAAAAATAATAAACCATGAGAGTTAATACCCTTGAATTGATGAAACGTAAAAATTTCCAGTCTTGACTTTTCTCAAAATGAAGACCTTTTCACTTCATACGACGTTTAGCAGTACTTGTACTTGGCTCTACATGTTATTAGTTTAATAAAAACAAAATACTCAATTTTCATATCAACTTTAAAACTATAAAACTAGAATGAACATAAAAGAGAAATTGAATCGACCATGTCAACTGGGTGTAACTAAACTTGTACATCAAATCAATCAATCAATCAAAAACACTTTATTAATCCACATGGAAATTAAGTTGTGCAATCACAGGCTCATTGTAAACACTGGCATAAAATCATGTGCAACATAAGAAGAAGGAGAAGAAGAGAAAACGGCTAAATGTTGCAGTGTGATTGCGGCGATAGCCACGTCTCCTTTACCGCGGACTTAAAAAGAATTTTTAATTGCCCTTAAAGATTTTTTGAATGCCCAAGATACACCAGAATAATATGATTTAAACAGCGTTCTCATTGCGAATACCGCAATCGATTTATCGCCCTTTAAAAAAGCATTTTTAAATTATATATTTTCGAACGTCAGTTAAGGAACCACGATAGTGTAATGGGTAAGACAGTTTCTTCTCACCCGAATACGCAGGGTTCGAATCTGCCGTTAGGACTATTTTTTTTCTTTTTCTTTTAACCCGAAGTTTTATGATAACAAATACAGAACACATTTTAACGATTAGATTTTTTTAAAAGTGTATCACAAGTGAGTCTTGAAGACCTTGCCTCTCTTGCTTTTTATTTTGTTTTGTTTTGTTTGTTGTGTGTGTGTGTGTGTGTGTGTGTGTGTGTGTGTGTGTGTGTGTGTGTGTGTGTGTGTGTGTGTGTGTGTGTGTCTCTCTCTCTCTCTCTCTCTCTCTCTCTCTGTAAGTAGCGCCAGAGGTTTTGATAAATAAAATGTCATGACGTCCCAAAAGGAAAATAAAATAAAATAAAATAAAATAATGGCGACTGATGTGATGTCCTGACTTGTGGCTTCGGTCTGATCTCATATGATTCAGGTGACGGCCCTTCACTGCTAAAGCCCTACTTATCAGCAGCAGTCAGAGGGTTACTACTATTACTACTACTACTACTACCACTACTACTACTAACGGTAGCGGGACAAACTTTTAGGGTTGTAGTGAGTGCGAACATTGTGGGGGAGAGGGGGGAGGGGTTGGCAACAAGGGGACGTGACTGCACATGCAGACGCACGTTCGCATCCACTCACGCGGGAACGCGCGCGCACACACACACACACACACACACACACACACACACACACACACACACACGCACGCACGCACACACGCACACACATTCGCATGCATGCACGCTCACAGACAGATAACCGAAGACAATGACACTCAAACACACACCTTGCACACGACCATGCATGTACACGCACGCGTGCACACATACATAAACAGGAAATGTGGGAATGAAGAGGGGAGGATGGGAGAGAGAGAGAGAGAGAGAGAGAGAGAGAGAGACGGACAGACACACAGACACACAGAGAAAGAAACAGACAACAGGCGGACAGACAAAGACAGACAAAGGGGGAGGGGGAGAGAGAGAGGCAGAGAGAGAGAGAGAGAGACAGAGACAGACACAGAGAGAGAGACAGAGACAGAGAGAGACAGACACACACACACACACACACACACACAGAAAGAGAGAGGCGGACAGACAAAGACAGAGACATACAGACGGACAGGCAGGCAGACAAACATACAGACAGCGAGAAACAGAGAGACAGAGAGAGAGAGAGAGAAGAGAGACAGAGCGAGAAGAGAGAGAGACATAGACAGATACTCATAGATAGACAGACAGACAGCGACATACACAGAGAGAGGGAGAGAGAAAGTGAGTGGAAAGAGAGAGAGAGACAGACAGACAGAGAGAGAGAGACAGAGACACAGAGAGAGAGACAGAGACACAGAGAGAGACAGACAGACAGACAGACACACACACACACACACACACACACACACACACAGAGAGAGAGAGAGAGAGAGAGAGAGAGAGAGAGAGAGAGAGAGAGAGAACGAACGAACGAACGAACGAGCGAACGAACGAGGGTAAAGCAGTAAGCACAAATTGCTTGCTTACTCCCGGTCCTCTGGACAATAATGATAATGGTGAGAGAGAAAAAAAGTTAACAACAGCAACATCAAAATTACATACGCATGTACAAACGTAAGTATAGATACTTATGTACAATACAATAGCGCAGAGAGAGAGAGGGGGGAGAGAGAAAGGGGGGAGAGAGAGATAGTGAGAGAGAGGGAGAGAGAGGCAGAGACAGAAACAGAGACACAGAGAGAGAGAGAGAGAGAGAGAGAGAGAGGGGGGGGAGAGAGAGAGGCAGAGGCAGAGAGAGAGAGGCAGAGACAGAGGCACATAGAGAGAGAGAGCGAGTCAATATATTCAAAATGTTAGAGTCACCCAATGTTGCCATGCCGTACAGACACACTCTCTCGTTATGTCATGTCTGTATTATATCAATTCATAATGAGCAAACAGAAACGGGCCCCACCCATCCTGAGATCATTCAACAGCAACGCACCTCCTTTGAAAAAAAAAAAAAAAAAAAAGTCATCATACTACACTTCAATAACATACGAAACAGTGGTACTTAATTATGCTCTCCCTCTCGTTTCTCACTGATCTGCCGAGGACAGAGCTGAGACTGCGTGCACGAGGCAGAGAGAGAGAGAGAGAGAGAGAGGAGAGAGAGAGGAGAGAGAGAGAGAGGGAGACAGAGACCGAGACAGACTGAGATAGAGCGGACAGATCGAGAGAGGAGAGAGAGAGACACTGCAAGAGGAATATAGACCGATTTGTAGACTGAGAGAGAGAGAGGATGTGTGTGTGTGTGTGTGTGTGTGTGTGTGTGAGGAGGGGTGGGGATGAGGTGTGGGGAAGGTGAGGCTAGACAGACAGCGACAGGGAGAGAAACAGAAACGAAATGGAACAAAACAAAATTTCATTTTACGAGGATAATGAGATAAACATAAAACAACAACAAAACAAAACAAAACAAACAAAAAAACAAAGTTGTATTTTTTCTTCATCCAACATCGGAATATTAATTAATTCCAAGGAAAAAAAGCATTCGTTAAAAAAAACTATGGAAAGATGCAGAAGTGTAGAAATAATTATGTGTGTTTGGGGGTGGGCGCGAAGGGGGGGGGGGGGGGTGGGGGGCAGGGGGGGTGAGGGGGGGGGGTCTTCTTCTTCGTCTTCGTTTGTGGGCTGCAACTCCCACGTTCACTAGTATGTACACGAGTGGGATTTTACGTGTATGACCGTTTTTACCCCGCCATGCAGGCAGCCATACTCCGTTTTCGGGGGTGGGGTGGGGTGGGGTTGGGGGGTGGGGGGGTGGGGGCGTGGGGGGGTCAAGCATGGGTGTGGGTTTGGGGTTGAGAGAGAAAGAGACACTGACGCTGACACTGAATTGTTTGTGGAACATCGGCCATAGGTCCTTACACAAACAATGGGGAGATAGGGGGCTGCATTAGGGGGGTCGGGGAATGGGGTGGACGTAGCAGCAATATTTGAATCGTAAACATAGTAAATGCCGGCAGTAAGACGTTTCCTTCTGTTCGTTGCATGAAAAATGAAATATCGACAAAGTTCTGGTAATGTTTGTCGTTTTTTGACTTGGGTAGTGTTCCAAAATCAGTTCTTATACAGTTATTCAATGGAAGTTTTTAAGACATATGAGAGAGGGGAGAGAGAGAGAGAGAGAGAGAGAGAGAGAGAGAGAGAACTCAGAACTCAAAACGTTTTTTTTTTTATTCAAGGATTAAGATTTTAGGCATGGCCCATTCTTCCAATCTGTCCTTGAGAGAGAGAGAGAGAGAGAGAGAGAGAGAGAGACACTGACACTAGTTTATTGAATAGGCCACAGCCCCTTTCAATGGCGGTTCACAGTCGACAGATATATTATTAT
>NC_134890.1:9726102-9731102 GCF_041734735.1 Babylonia areolata
TTTGTAGGATTCAGCGATATTTCAAACAAAAACAAAAGCAGTTTGCAGGAAAGTGCAAAAGTCAAAACAAACACCAAGTTAATCATCAACATTTAAGACCTGTAGGAGGGAGTCTTTGCGACAAATCAATGTTAATGCTCTGAACATTTTCTTTTTTTTACAGCAGATTTCGAAAAGAGAACTGCAAAACTGCTCTTCCTAAGACTATAGATACTATTGAACTGATAAAGATATAGTTGTCACAAAGTTTCAGTGGTTGAACTGATCGAAAAAAACAGAAGAAAAAAAAAAGATAGTCAGTCGTGTCCGACTATGACCATCAGAACAGCAGAGGAGATAACTGCTGTCCCAACTATGTGGGATAGAATTTGATTATAGTGTGGAATGTCTTGCCCAAGTTAATCCCCACTCTCCTGGCCAAAAGGGCTTTAGGACAGTCAGAGATGGGATAGTTCCCAAAGGCCAACTAGCCCCCAAGGCTGCAGCACTAAAAACCAGTACAATCTTGCCTCCTAGTTTGAGAGTCATAGTCCTTCACAAAAGACAAAACTGTAAATGACTTTCCCGCTGCAGTCGAGAAACCACTGACCATACAGCTCTCACTTTGTTGTCGGTGCTTGGAACAGATCGATATTATAGACCTGAAAGGCGTGGAAGTGTGTGGAAAGAATGTGCCGTTGGTATCGATGAGAGGTGGATACCATCGGTGGTACGATTGCGTGTCCAAAACACAATCAAATATGAAAACACAGCATCTACCTGCTGAAATACAAACAGTACAAAACAGTTTATTACTTCTGAGAGAGACAGTGTGTGTGTGTGTGTGTGTGTGTGTGTGTGTGTGTGTGTGTGTGTGCGTGTGTGTGTCCTTCCTTCATTCACTCTCTCTATTTCCCCTCCATTCCTCCCTCTTCTCTCTCTCTCTGTGAATGTGTATATATATATATATATATATATATATATATATATATATATATGCATGTATGTATGTATGTATGTATGTATGTATGTATATTCTCTCTGAATATATATATATATATATATATATATATATATATATATATATATATGTATATGCATATTTTTATAATACCAAAAAAGAGATAGATATATATCCCTGTCCATTCTACAGACACAGGAGAATGACACAGGAAACAGAGAAGATCACGAGAAAGGATGACACGAAAGGAAGTGGATGAGAGGGTCCAACAATATATATATATATATAAATGAAGTTAGGGGGTGGGGGGTAGGGAGGGGCGTGAAAGAAGGGGGTTGGGTTTAGGGGGTGTATAAAGAGGAAGAGTGGGGAGGTGTGCAGCTGGGGAGGGACTAACGTAGCAGTCATGCAGTCTGTGTCCCCCACACCCCCCCCCCCCCCCCCGCGACCCCCAGCCCCCTCCCCCATTCCGCCCCCCCCCCTGCCCCTCCACCCCCACCCCCCACCACCCTCCAGCGCTTGCTGGCAAAAGGGTAGGCGACATTACGCACCTTGGCACGTGCTGACGGCGGATATGGCACCGCGTAAATGACTGTTCACACTGGAGGGAGGGAGAGAGGGAGGGCGGAGGGAGAGAGGAGGGAAGAAGGGAAGGGGGGGGGGGGAGGGAGGGAGGGATGGCGCTAGTGGGTCCAGTTTTGTGTGGTCTGCCTCGGACTGTGGTCTATATCTAGTCTAGTTTCTGTGTTTTACCTCGCTGTGTGGTCTGTATCTGGTCTAGTTTCTGTGGTCTGTCTCTCTGTATGGTTCATATCTGGTCTAGTTTCTGTGGTCCCACCTCTGTCTGTCTCTCTGTACGGTCTATGTCTGGTCTAGTTTCTGTGGTCTGTCTGTCTCTCTGTACGGTCTATGTCTGGTCTAGTTTCTGTGGTCTGTCTGTCTCTCTGTATGGTCTATGTCTGGTCTAGTTTATGTGGTCTGTCTGTCTCTGTATGGTCTATGTCTGGTCTAGTTTATGTGGTCTGTCTGTCTCTCTGTGTGGTCTATGTCTGGTCTAGTTTCTGTGGTCTGTCTGTCTCTGTATGGTCTATGTCTTGTCTAGTTTCTGTGGTCTGTCTGTCTCTCTGTGTGGTCTATGTCTTGTCTTGTTTCTGTGGTCTGTCTGTCTCTCTGTATGGTCTATGTCTTGTCTAGTTTCTGTGGTCTGTCTGTCTCTCTGTGTGGTCTATGTCTGGTCTAGTTTCTGTGGTCTGTCTGTCTCTCTGTGTGGTCTATGTCTGGTCTAGTTTCTGTGGTCTGTCTGTCTCTCTGTGTGGTCTATGTCTGGTCTAGTTTCTGTGGTCTGTCTGTCTCTCTGTGTGGTCTATGTCTGGTCTAGTTTATGTGGTCTGTCTGTCTCTCTGTGTGGTCTATGTCTGGTCTAGTTTATGTGGTCTGTCTGTCTCTTTTTGTGGTCTATGTCTGGTCTAGTTTCTGTGGTCTGTCTGTCTCTCTGTGTGGTCTATGTCTGGTCTAGTTTCTGTGGTCTGTCTGTCTCTGTATGGTCTATGTCTGGTCTAGTTTATGTGGTCTGTCTGTCTCTCTGTATGGTCTATGTCTTGTCTAGTTTCTGTGGTCTGTCTCTTTTTGTGGTCTATGTCTGGTCTAGTTTATGTGGTCTGTCTGTCTCTTTTTGTGGTCTATGTCTGGTCTAGTTTATGTGGTCTGTCTGTCTCTCTGTGTGGTCTATGTCTGGTCTAGTTTCTGTGGTCTGTCTGTCTCTCTGTGTGGTCTATGTCTGGTCTAGTTTATGTGGTCTGTCTGTCTCTCTGTGTGGTCTATGTCTGGTCTAGTTTCTGTGGTCTGTCTGTCTCTGTATGGTCTATGTCTGGTCTAGTTTATGTGGTCTGTCTGTCTCTCTGTATGGTCTATGTCTTGTCTAGTTTCTGTGGTCTGTCTCTTTTTGTGGTCTATGTCTGGTCTAGTTTATGTGGTCTGTCTGTCTCTTTTTGTGGTCTATGTCTGGTCTAGTTTCTGTGGTCTGTCTGTCTCTCTGTGTGGTCTATGTCTGGTCTAGTTTCTGTGGTCTGTCTCTCTTTTGTGGTCTATGTCTGGTCTAGTTTATGTGGTCTGTCTGTCTCTTTTTGTGGTCTATGTCTGGTCTAGTTTCTGTGGTCTGTCTGTCTCTCTGTGTGGTCTATGTCTGGTCTAGTTTCTGTGGTCTGTCTGTCTCTCTGTGTGGTCTATGTCTGGTCTAGTTCCTGTGGTCTGTCTGTCTCTCTGTATGGTCTATGTCTGGTCTAGTTTATGTGGTCTGTCTGTCTCTCCGTATGGTCTATGTCTGGTCTAGTTTCTGTGGTCTGTCTGTCTCTCTATATGGTCTATGTCTGGTCTAGTTTCTGTGGTCTGTCTGTCTCTTTTTGTGGTCTATGTCTGGTCGAATTTCTGTGGTCGGTCTGTCTGTCTCTTTTTGTGGTCTATGTCTGGTCTAGTTTCTGTGGTCTGTCTGTCTCTCTGAGTCGTCTATGTCTGGTCTAGTTTCTGTGGTCTGTCTGTCTCTCTGTATGGTCTATGTCTGGTCTAGTTCCTGTGGTCTGTCTGTCTCTCTGTGTGGTTCATGTCTTGTCTAGTTTCTGTGGTCTGTCTGTCTCTCTGTGTGGTCTATGTCTGGTCGAATTTCTGTGGTCTGTCTGTCTCTCTGTATGGTCTATGTCTGGTCTAGTTTCTGTGGTCTGTCTGTCTCTCTGTATGGTCTATGTCTGGTCTAGTTTCTGTGGTCTGTCTGTCTCTCTGTGTGGTCTATGTCTGGTCTAGTTCCTGTGGTCTGCCTCGGCAGGTCCTGTTTCTTTATGGTCTATTTCGAACTGTGGTCTATATTTGGTCTTGTTTCTGCGGTGCCTGCCTAGCTGTGTGATATATATGTCTGGTCTAGTTTTTGTGGTCTGTCTCGCTGTGTGCTCTATGTCTGGTTTAGTTTCCGTGGTCTATATCCGGTATAGTTTATATTGTCTATATCTGGTCTACTTTATAATTCTTTTCTTTATACGATGATTAGAAAAAAAAAAGAAAGAGAGAGATGGTTACGGGCGCAATAACCGTGTGATTAAAGCGTTGGACTTTCAATCTGTTGTGTCACCGGTTCGAGCCTCGGTAATCTGTTGGGTAAAGGGTGGAGATTTTTTCCCCGATCTCCCATGTCAACATATGTGCAGACCTTCTTGTGCCTGGACCCCCTTCGTGTGTATACGCAAGCAGAAGACCAAATGGCAACGTTAAAAATCATATATTCCATGTCAGCGTTCGGTTGGTTATGGAAACAAGAACATACCCAGCATGCACACCCCCGAAACAGAGTATGGCTGTCTAACATGGCGGGGTAAAAATGGTCTTACACGTAAAAGCCCACTCGTGTACATACGAGTGAACGTGGGAGTTGCAGCCCACGAACAAAGAAGACTGATGATGATGATGATGATGATGATGATATGGATACTTGTATAGCGCTTATCTCCGTCTAGTTTCTGTGGTCTACCTCGTTCTGTTGTCTACCTCGTTCTGTGGTCTACCTCGTTCTGAAGTCTAGTTTCTAGGGTCTGCTTCACTCTGTGGTCTATGCCTGGCCTAGTTTCTGTGGTGTCTGCCTAGTTATGTAATGTGTATTTTGTGATATATGTCTTGTACTGTGGCCTTTCTGTGGTCTATCTCGTTCTACGGTCTACATCTGGTCTAGTTTATGTGGTGTACATACTTTATGTGGTCCTTATCTGGTCTAGTTTCCACGGTTTACCTCGGTTTTTCTCTGTGTCTGGTCTAGTTTCTGTAATGTTTGTCTAGTTATGTGATCTCTGGCTGGTCTAGTTTGTGCGTTCTGTCTCGTTCTGTGGTCTATATCTTTTGCAGTCTGCATGGTCCACTTTTCGTTCGACAGTATGGAATTATTTGAATGAAAAGAAAACCCCACAAAAACGTTTATTGCACTGTATCCTTTACAAAATTCTGCTTGAGCTTCATACATATGTAGTGAATTTCTTTAAAAAGAATTGCTTCAGCTTCTTCTTCTTCTTCTTCTGTGTTCGTGGGC
>NC_134890.1:9736102-9738602 GCF_041734735.1 Babylonia areolata
CACACACACACACACACACACACGGGCAGGGCAGCTCGTGAGGTTGTCGTGGAGGCGCGTGCAGCTGACGTGGTTGTCGGGTGGTGGTGGTGGTGGTGGTGGTGGTGGTGTGCGCGTGAGAAGAGAGACCAGAGCAGAGCTGTTTGTCTCGTGGTGTGTTGTTTTTCCCTGAGCGGACGTCGTCTGTTGCGGTAGATACTGTCGCCGGCGACAATGATTATTATGTGCTGACTGACCCTCTACGGTTTATATTGTCGCAACTCGGCACCAATTGACACCCATCCCTTGCTCTTGCACACACACACACACACACACACACACACACACACACACACACACACTTCTGATTGCAGCCACAGGGGTAAATACCACCCTGTATACCCTCGACCTTCACAGTTATGATACTAATAAATAATAATGGAATTTATACAGCGCTGAATCTTGTGCAGAGACAAATCAAAGCGCTTTCGCACCAGTCATTCACACGCATGCATAACTCTAAAATTGGAGAAACTGAAGACAAGGAAGAGGCAGGGAAGGGAGGGTATTTATTCTGTGTGAGACAGGGAGCCAGTAGAGATGTTGCAAAAGAGGAGTGATGTGCTCAGATCTTTTCTTTCTGAGGACAGTTCACATATAAATGAAGGTACACTCCAAGTAAAACCTCACACATCTCGCTGGTGGAGTTACCCTTTGCTGTTGTGTCCTCAGATCTCTACTTATAGTTTTGATAATAATAATAATAATAATAATAATAATAATAATGATAGTATTTATATAGCACTGAATCTTGTGCACAGACAAATCTAAGCGCTTTCACACCAGTCATTCACACGCATGCAGAACTCTAAAACTGAAGAAAATGAAGACAGGGAAGAGGCAGGGGAGGGAGGTTATCTCGGGAAGAGGTGGATTTTAAAGCCAGACTTAAAAGAGCTGAGTGCGGAGACTTGACGAAGCCAAAGAGGAAGTTCATTCCAAATGCAAGGTCCAGAGACAGAGAAAAAAAACGGCGTCCAACAGTGGACTGTTTGAATCTGGGTATGCGTAAACATAGTGGATCCGAAGCCGATCGAAGAGAGCGAGATGGAGTGTAGAGGTGAAGGCAGCCACAAAGATAGGAAGGGGCAGATTTGTGAATTCATTTATAATGAATAAAATTAATTTATAACATAGAGTGCTGATCTTATGCTTTATTCTGTGTGAGACAGGGAGCCAATGAAAATGTTGCAAAATAGGAGTGATGTGCTCAGATCTTTTCTTTTTGAGGACGAGTCGGGCAGCAGAGTTTTGCATGTGCTGAAGGGACTGAATGGCTGAAGCAAAGGTCTGAACGACGCTGTTTAACCCTAACGCACGCGCTAGTGTGGAGGTGTGCGGGTGGGGGTGAAGGTGGGGAGAGGAGGATGGGAGGGAGGCAGGGAGGGCAGTTAGACCTGTGCAGTCTTCCCCCTCACCCCACCTCCCCTCTCCCCAACCCCCCACGCTACCCCCTACCCTTAGTAAGAGCTGTGGCCTCCATTCCCCTCCCCCCTCTTTCCTCCCGTCACACACGTAGTGTAGTCACCATGCATGCACGATCATTGTGTGTGTGTGTGTGTATGCGCGCGCGCGCGCGTGTGAGTGTGTGTGTGAGACAGTCTTTTTTTTAATATAATTAATTATCAAAATTTTGATAAGCAGCAACTGTTTCCATCACGCCATCACAGAAAAAGGGTATGTGTGTATGTGTATGTGTGCGCGTGACAGTGTGTGTGTGTGTGTGTGTGTGTGTGTGTGTGTGTGTGTGTGTGTGACACAGTATTTTTTTTATATTATCAAATAAGCTACAACTGTTTCTTGTTTACATCACGCCATCAGAGATTCTAAAAGAGTATGTATGTATGTGTATGTGTGTGCGTGACACACACTCTCTCTTGTTTAATCAAGTTATCCGCGTGTGTGGGGTGGGGGATGGGGGGGGGGGGGGGTGCGGTGCGGGTGTGTGCTGATTATCTGGTTGTGGTTTTCCGCAATTCATCTTTATTCTTATCTTATCTGTCTATTATAATCAATGTGCAGTATAGTAGGCTATGTTTATAATTATATTCAAATAATGTTTCTTAATTCTTTCTGTTTTTACATTAAGAATACTAGTTATTACCTGCAGTGTGTGGATGTATGTATGAAACGATGTATGTGATATTTTTTACATTTGTATCTTCGTAATATTTGTTGGGGCTGTTGTTGGCTTTTACAGTTATGGTCCCCATGTTGTTTACTTGTCTATGTTGTGATAATGCACCTGACCAAATTTCTCCAGTTGGAGATAATAAAGTTATTCTTATCTTATCTTATCTTATATCTCTCTCTCTCTCTCTCTCTCTCTGTGTGTGTGTGTGTGTGTGTGTGTGTGTGTGTGTGTGTGTGTGTGTGTGTGTGTGTGTGTGTGTCTGTCTGTCTGTCTGTCTGTCTGTCTGTCTGTGTATCTGTGTTAGGATGTGAGCCTGCTTGTGTTACT
>NC_134890.1:9743602-9746102 GCF_041734735.1 Babylonia areolata
TCGGCCTGTTTTTATCCTACCCTCGTAAAGAAAACGTATAAACTAATCAAGGAAATACACAAGAAGAAGAAGAAAAAAAAGTGGGGAAAAAAATACATACACATCGCATGACAACGACAAGAACAAATAAATGGCATAGAAAACACACACTTCTCCACAAAATAACACAGTATGCATATGCGTGAAGGAGAGAGGGAAGGAAGAAGGGAAGGAAGGAAGGAAGAGATACGAAGAAGGAAAAGAGGAAAAAACGAAAGAAGAAAATATCATGTGCGTGCTTCTTGCCAAGGAGAGAGAGAGAGAGAGAGAGAGACAGACAGACAGACAGAGACAGAGAGACAGAGAGAGACAGAGAGACAGAGAGAAGAGACAGAGACAGACACCTGAGAGAAAGAGAGAGAGAGAGAGACAGAAGACAGACGAAGACAGAGAGACAGAGACAGAGACAGACCACAGAGAGAGAAGAAAA
Organism: Babylonia areolata; assembly: GCF_041734735.1. Taxonomy (NCBI): domain Eukaryota; kingdom Metazoa; phylum Mollusca; class Gastropoda; order Neogastropoda; family Buccinidae; genus Babylonia; species Babylonia areolata. The sequence goes on from NC_134890.1 coordinate 9,744,072, forward strand.
ACAGACAGACAGACAGACAGAGAAAGAGAGAAAAGAGAGAGAGAGAGAGAGCAAAAGAGACAGACAGCAGAGACAGGGGAGACAGAGACAGAGACAAGAGAGAGAGAGAAGAGAGACACACAGAGAGAGAGAGAAGAGAGAAGCAGAGACGAGAGAGACAGAGACAGACAGACAGACAAGAGACAGAGAGAAGAGAGAGAAGAGAGACAGACAGAGACAGAGAGGAGACAGAGAAGACAGAGACAGAGAAAAGAGAAAACGAGAGAGAAGAGAGAGAGAGAGAGAGACAAGACAGACAGGACATCAGAGAGAAGAGAGACAGAGACAGAGAGACAGAGACACAGAGAGAGAGAGAAAGAGAGAAAGAGAGACACAGAGAGAGAGAGAGAGACAGAGAGAGAGAGAGAGAGAGAGAGAGAGAGAGAGAGAAAACGCCTGCTTCTTGCGTTGATATAAAAAAAAAAACAACAACAACAAAAAATAACAGTAACAACGGCTACGACAACGACGATGACAACAAACACAACAACAACGACATCACCAAACAGAAACAAGGACGTTGAAATCACGGAGGAAGGCATCCCCGCAGCAGAAAATCAGAATAACTGAAGACTTCTAACATACATACATACATACAACAGCTGTATGATTGGTGATTCATCTTGTGCGCATGATTATTAAAAAAACAAAAAAACCAGGAGGTGACATTCAGCTTTCTGCCTGCTGTATGTTCCAGACTTTATTATTGATGATGCATGCCGCACTATATACCCTCTGTCGTCCAGAAATGGGGCTTAGGGCTTGGTGACGTGGGTGAACTTTTTCCCTCGTTCTCAGGTTTTGTTGTTGTTGTTGTTCTGTTGTTGTTGTTGTTATTGTTGCTCTTGTCGTTGTTGTTGTTGTTGTTGCTCTTATCGTTGTTGTCGTTGTTGTTGTTGTTGTTGTTGTCGTTGCTCTTATCGTTGTCGTTGTTGTTGTTGTTGTTGTTGCTCTTGTCGTTGTTGTTGTTGTTGTTGTTGCTCTTGTCGTTGTTGTTGTTGTTGTTATTGTTGCTCTTATCGTTGTTGTCGTTGTTGTTGCTCTTGTTGTTGTTGTTGTTGTTCTTGTCGTTGTTGTTGTTGTTGTTGTTGTTGTTGCTCTTGTCGTTGTTGTTGTTGTTGTTGCTCTTGTCGTTGTTGTTGTTGTTGCTCTTGTCGTTGTTGTTGTTGTTGTTGTTGTTGCTCTTATCGTTGTCGTTGTTGTTGTTGCTCTTGTCGTTGTTGTTGTTGTTGTTGCTCTTATCGTTGTCGTTGTTGTTGTTGCTCTTGTCGTTGTTGTTGTTGTTGTTGCTCTTGTCGTTGTTGTTGTCGTTGTTGTTGTTGCTCTTATCGTTGTTGTTGTTGTTGCTGTTGCTCTTGTCGTTGTTGTTGTTGCTCTTGTCGTCGTTGTTGTTGTTGTTGTTGCTCTTGTCGTTGTTGTTGTTGTTGTTGCTCTTATCGTTGTCGTTGTTGTTGTTGTTGCTCTTATCGTTGTCGTTGTTGTTGTTGTTGCTCTTATCGTTGTCGTTGTTGTTGTTGCTCTTGTCGTTGTTGTTGTTGTTGCTCTTGTCGTTGTCGTTGTTGTTGTTGTTGCTCTTATCGTTGTCGTTGTTGTTGTTGTTGCTCTTATCGTTGTCGTTGTTGTTGTTGCTCTTGTCGTTGTCGTTGTTGTTGTTGTTGCTCTTGTCGTTGTCGTTGTTGTTGTTGTTGCTCTTGTCGTTGTCGTTGTTGTTGTTGCTCTTATCGTTGTTGTTGTTGTTGTTGCTCTTATCGTTGTCGTTGTTGTTGTTGCTCTTATCGTTGTCGTTGTTGTTGTTGCTCTTGTCGTTGTCGTTGTTGTTGTTGCTCTTGTCGTTGTCGTTGTTGTTGTTGCTCTTATCGTTGTTGTTGTTGTTGTTGCTCTTGTCGTTGTCGTTGTTGTTGTTGCTCTTGTCGTTGTCGTTGTTGTTGTTGCTCTTATCGTTGTTGTTGTTGTTGTTGCTCTTGTCGTTGTCGTTGTTGTTGTTGCTCTTGT
>NC_134890.1:9766102-9768602 GCF_041734735.1 Babylonia areolata
AATCCACATCAGCTCGAAACATGTATCACGCTTCTCAACAGGTCTTCTTCATTGACGGAAAACATTTCGAACCCAGTCCTTGTTTGACGTGTGTGCATTATTCCAACTTTCACACAATCAGCCACGAACAAACAGTGTGTGGTAAAACAGATGTTGGAAGTTTGTTCTTGCAGAAAAAAAAAATCTAAGCTTCACCGTGCTTTTTAAATACACACATAGGTCCTTGGTTTTCAAACAGAAGACTTCGCAACTGATTCACTTTGAATTTTCCACTCCGTGTTCACAACAGTTCACATGGTAACTACAGCGAGCTTGCAGAGTAGTGAGTTCATAGTTTTTGTTGTTGTTTTTTTGTTTGTTTTTTTTTGGTTTTGTTTTTTAATCCAGATTGTTGAGAATACTATCCTGGAGTCTGCTACAATTTCCTACTGTCGTCTAAATGTGTTTGCGCCATAACTATTCCACATCCAGTTAAATTCCTACATGTTCACTGTAACTCCTTTTTCTTTCAAACTGGTCTGTGCATTCTGAGGTTGTGTCAGTTCACAAACCTCTAACTCTCACGGCGTCTTGCACGGGTATCTCGTGATAAATGTACGACCTATTTTTTGCAGTGTGTCAGCCAAGACCTGCACCAGTGGACACCATCAAGACTCCCCGCACGAGCGACTTGACCCAAAATTTCAACTCTGCCAGTGTGTCAGCTTGAACATGTGTTTGTGTGTGTGTGTGTGTGTGTGTGTGTACATGCGTCTCTGTGTGTGGGTATCTCTCTCTCTCTCTCTCTCTCTCACACACACACACACACACATTTTGTCGCTGTAGGTTCTTTTACGTGCACAGTGCATGCGATACACATGGCCTCGGTTTATCATCTCATCCGAGTGATTAGCACCAAGACCACAACTCAACGTCCAGTGGAAGTATCCATAAACACGCGCGCGCATGCTCACGTACACACATTATGCATAATTTCACAAACAAACGCACATAAACACACACATACACACGCACACACACACACACACACACACACACACACACATCTTGTTTCAACAAGAACCAGACAGAAAAATAAATGTATGGCGCAGTATTGCCATCCTTGCTGAAACCAGTCTCAAGTTCAAACGCGGGACAGCTGGTTAAAAAAAGGACGGAAAAAAGACGAAAAAAAAAAAAAGACAAGTGGCATACTGCACGCAAAGCAAAGCAAATATCTATGATGGTCAGTCGTGTCTTACCATGACCATCAGAACAGCAGAGGAGGTAACTGCTGTCCAGACTATCTGGGCTAGAATTTGATTGTTGTGGAGAGTGTCTTGCCCAAGTTACATCCCCAATCTCTCTGCCAACAGGGTTTTTTTGGACAGTCGGCGTTGGGATGGTTCCAAAAAGGCCAGCTAGCCCACAAGGCCGCAACAGCAAGGGCCAGTACAATTTTGCCTCCTAGTTTGAGAGTCATAGCCCTTCACAAAAGACTAAGCTGTAAATCATTTCCCATTGCAATGGAGTAAACATTGATAATACAGCTCTCACTTTGCTGTTGGCCCAGCTGTAAACTTAAGTCAATCTGTGATGTAAGCTGAGCGTTGGCATGGCAGGCACAAAGCAAGTATGCCTATCATCAATCAGCAGTACATGCAAGCTAAATATAAACGCGGACATTCGCCGTGGGTGTGCACAGGAAGCCGGCAATCATCATGCTAATAGGGCGTCAACTGTCAGGGTCCGATATGGATGACATGTCCTTAACGGTACGGTAAAGGCCTTTGAGCAGATTTGTAACAGGAACGATTGAAAAACTTGCGAAATATTTATTTATATATAAAAAAAGAATTACTGGTATCTTATTTCCAACATTAAAAAGAAGAAGAAGAAGAAGAAGAAAAAGCTTTTTTGACATTTACCAATGAGAGAAAACAACAACTATGTACATAAACAACTAACAAGAGTTTACTCCAAACTTATTTGGCGAGGATAATAATTTTGAAATCTTAAATGTCCATAGGTTAGTCAATCAGTACTCTTGGGCTGAGAAATAAAAATTCGCTTACGGACTACGTTTCGTTAGGGCTACAACAATCTCTCTCTCTCTCTCTCTCTCTCTCTCTCTCTCTCTCCTTCTCGTTCTCTCTACCTCTCTGTCTCTGTCCCTCTCTCCCTGTCCATCTCTGTCTGTGTCTCTGTTTCTCTCTCTTCTCTTTACCCCTCTCCCCTTCTCTCTCTCCCTCCCCCTCTGTGACCAGCAATTTACTTATACAACACTTCTGAAATGAGAAGTACAAACACTATCTAGTTGAATTATTGTCTGCTGCTCATTAATTTTGTAGAATAAGAAATGCGAGTAATCGTGCTGATTATTTGTTTGTACCTTTGAAATTGGAAGATCCTGCAAGCGCTTCAAGGACACCTTGAAGACAAACCTCAAAGCCTGTGACATAGACATCGCTTCCTGGGAAACTGTTGCCCTTGACCGCTCTCGCTGGAGGATGCAGTGCTC
>NC_134890.1:9783602-9788602 GCF_041734735.1 Babylonia areolata
TGTGAGAAAAGAGACAGACACACAAACAGCAGGGGGAAGAGAAAGGAGATATGATATATTCATGTGTGTGTGTGGTGTGTGTGTGTGTGTGTGTGTGTGTGTGTGTGTGTGTGTGTGTGTGTGTGTGTGATGATTTACCCATGTGAGTTGTGTGGGTGGGGGGTGGAGGGAAAGTATGACGGAGAGGTCATTCGTTTTTGCAAACGTGCCTCCGTGCAATATATACAGGTACACAAACACACATACGCTCCCACTCTCTCTCTCTCTCTCTCTCTCTCTCTCTCTCATAGACAGACAGACAGACAGACAGACAGATAGATAGACAGATATATAGATAGATAGATAGACAGATAGATAGATAGATAGACAGATTGATAGATAGATGGATAGATTCCTGTTAGCTAATGGTACAAGATATTTCAGTTGTTTGACAACAGTTTTTTCAGGGTTCGGGAAAAAATAAGTACAATCTAATCAGATTCTTTCCCTTGACAGACAAAGAAAGCTTAAGTTTCGCCGTTCACATATATGATTGCAGACCTTCCGATCTGGACAAGACGAGCACCCAAAGTGGAACCACCTAACTGTTGGAAAATCCATGGTGAGGGATATTTCGTTCTTTTAGTTTACATATTATTTACTTTACTCTCTCTCTCTCTCTCTCTCTCTCTCTCTCTCTCTCTCTGTGTCAGTATATATATATATCCACACACACACACACACACATATATAATATATATACATATTGTATATATATATATATATCTGTGTGTGTGTGTGTGTGTGTGAAGAGAGAGGGGGGGTCAGAGAGAGAGAATAGCACACACACACACACACACACACACACACACACACACGTTGTTTACATAGATAACACAAATGTTGTTTGAGAAAAAAATGGAAAAAATATTAAAGTCGTAGCAAATTAGCAATGCAATTTTTTTTTGTACCCACAGAGAAAAAAGCGGTGTTTCAGCATTGCGAAGCTTAGAGTCGTCACGTTTTTGAAGATCGAACTTTTGAATATAAGGGAGGGGGAAAAAAAAAATATATATATAAGATACAACAATGTGACATCTACCGTTAAGCTTTCAGAATATTTCTCTCCTTCTGATGCGTCTCATCAATCATGTTACCAGTCTTTTCCCATCTTATCCTGCTGCGGAGAAGCCAACATGTATGGCGACACAATCTGAAAAACAAAGAAAGATAAGAGAGGCAAGGCCTTCAAGACTCACTTGTGATAAATTAAGTCCCCTAGCATTAATTACAGAGTAATTTCCCTTTTTTACTATCTGCACCAAAAACGTTTGCAAAATAAATAAAAATTACATGCTTAGCAAAAGAAGTTCCTGTTTGAACAAGAAATGATAATAATGACTCCTCTTGTTGTTGTGTCAGAATAAGAGGTCAAAGTGCCAAGTTTAGAGAATACAAAAAAATATAAATATAACAGTAAATGCAGTTTGCATATAATTAGGCTTCTTTATTTATTTTTTGTGCCCATCCCAGAGGTGCAATATTGTTTTAAACAAGATGACTGGAAAGAACTGAATTTTTCCTATTTTTATGCCAAATTTGTTGTCAACTGACAAAGTATTTGCAGAGAAAATGTCAATGTTAAAGTTTACCACGGACACACAGACACACAGACACACGGACACACACACACACACACACACACACAGACAACCGAACACCGGGTCAAAACATAGACTCACTTTGTTTACACAAGCGAGTCAAAAAGTGCATTGTGCATTGATCAAGCAAGGAACGGTAAGGCTAGACGTTTATTTCATGTGTCCCCGGTGGTCATTGAAACAGTATGCGCGAACGTCTTTTATAGACACACACACACACACACACACACACACACACACACAAACCATATAGATAAGATGAGTGATGTCAAGCGTCTTCTATAACTATTCGTTGACGTTCTAAATACTGACGAAATCACACGAAATTCAGTGTAGCAAAGAATAACTCTACAAATGTATCCTTTCAAACAAACATAGATGTAATATAAACCATTCAACACTGGCTAGTTTACAACCTCGACAGACTTCCATGTTATATTGATGGGAAAAAAAACTACAACAAAACAACAACAACAACAAAACCTCAGCAAACACACACACACACACACACATACACACACCCTGTTTTTTCCTCCTTAAAAAAAAAAAAAAAAAAAAATTATTACACGCGAACACATCCGGAAATATACCTACTGTTATTTCCATAGCTTTTTGCGGTTCATGCATAATGTATGAGCGTAAAACCCGTTTTAAATAACCAGACGAATTTTCACGCTACTGTGAGCATTGCCGCTCGGGCGCGCGCATGGCTTCATTGAGCCGATAGATAAACACATTATTGACAACACCTGGTCCTTGTTTACGCTAGCTTGGATTCCTGAGTGTTGCTTGGTCTACGTGTTCTACGACATTCAAACAATTAGGTCAACTTTAATCGTAGTTTCCAACCGACGACGTACTGCGCAACTGCAGGAAACCCGTGCAATGAAACTCGCGTCCCGTCGCAAAATGCATCGCTATGAGGTCAAGGTCAGAACATGTGCCAGTTGCATTGCTCGGACGGAAGAGCCTAGTGTGGTCGTAACCCGCTACTAACTGTGTGTAGTATGGAACTGCTGTAGTATGTAGTACTGTCAACTGCGGCGCATCAGTTCCATCCGGTAATATCTGTCCACTGACGCAACATCTAGACTTGTCGTTTCTCTCATTCTCTCTCGCCTTGACTACTGTAACTCTCTATTGTCTGGTTTGCCTGCTTCATCCATTCAGTCCCTTCAGCGCATACAAAACTCTGCTGCCCGACTCGTCCTCAGAAAGAAAAGATCTGAGCACACCACTCCTCTTTTGCAACATCTCCACTGGCTCCCTGTCTCACACCGAATAAAGTACAAGATCAGCACTCTATGCTACAAATGTATTCACAAATCAGCCCCTTCCTATCTCTGTGGCTGCCTTCACCTCTACACTCCATCTCGCTCACTACGATCAGCTTCGGATCCACTCCACTTACACATACCCAGATTCAAACTCTCGACTGTTGGCCACCGTTCTTTCTCTGTCTCTGGACCTTGCAATTGGAATGAACTTCCTCTTTCGCTTCGTCAAGTCTCCACACTCAGCTCTTTCAAGTCTGGCCTTAAAACCCACCTCTTCCCAAAATAGCCTCCCTTCCCTGCCTCTTCCTTGTCTTTTTTGTTTTTTTCAGTTTTAGAGTTATGCTTGCGTGAGAATGACTGGTGCGAAAGCACTTTGATTTGTTTATGCACAAGATTTAGCGCTATATAAGTACCATTATTATTATTATTATTATTATTAACTGACTAATGGCGTAGTTCGCTCAACGTAGGCATTTATAATAATAATAACAATAATAGTACTTATATAGCGCTGAATCTTGTGAAGAGACCAATCAAAGCGCTTTCGCACCAGTCATTCACACGCATGCATAACTCTAAAACTGGAGAAACTAAAGACAAGGAAGGGCAGGCAAGAAAGGCTATTTTGGAAAGAGGTGGGTTTTAAGGCCAGACTTGAAAGAGCTGAGTGTGGAGACTTGACGAAGCGAAAGAGGAAGTTCATTCCAATCGCAAAGTCCAGAGACAGAGAAAGAACGGCGACCAACAGTCGAGTGTTTGAATCTGGGTATGCGTAAACAGAGTGGATCCGAAGCTGATCGTAGTGAGCGAGATGGAGTGTAGAGGTGAAGGCAGCCGCAGAGATAGGAAGGGGCAGTTTTGTGAATACATCTATAACATAGAGTGCTGATCTTGTACTTTATTCGGTGTGAGATAGGGAGACAGTGGAGATGTTGCAAAAGAGGAGTGATGTGCTCAGATCTTTTCTTTCTGAGGACGAGTCGGGAAGCAGAGTTTTGTATGCGCTGAAGGGACTGAATGGGTGAAGCAGGCAAACCAGACAACAGAGAGTTACAGTCGTCAAGGCGAGAGAGAATGAGAGAAACGACAAGTCTAGATGTTGCGTCAGTGGACAGATATTTCCGTATGGCACGTGTAACTGTCAAAAAGTTAGAACCAAGCAATGCAACTGGCACCAGCTGGAGAGTTCACGGCCATCAGTCTTGGATCTTGCCGCATGCGGCATCTGGCTTTCACTCGAAATCAGTCTCGCGCGAGCAATGCCGCCAAACATGTGCTGTCCTCCATTTCTTCTTTAGCTGATAGAGATAGCTTCCATTGCGACAGACCGAACTCTGTTGAATGAAGTGCCATGGTATACAAAAAAACAACAACAACCAAAAACGATAAAAAACAAAACAAAACAAACAAACCAACAACAACAAAACAACAACAACAACAACAAAACCAAACATACAACCCCCCCGCCCCCATGATAACAATAATCAGTAATGGATACTTATATAGCACACTGTCCACAAATCTGCTCCAGGTGCTTTACAAAAACACTTTTGAATACATAACACGTTACATCAATGTTACGCACACACACCAAAATGTGACCAACACACACACACACACACACACACACACACACACACACACAATGTATTCATACATTTCAACATGCATATGAACTAGACAGATAGATAGATAGACGAAGTAAACAGGTGAACAAAGAAGCCTGCCGTTTCGCACGTTCTGCCGCAACTCTTTCGCCTTTTTTCTTGCTCGCATTTTCCGGGACAGCCAACCAACTTCGAGAGCACAGATCGATCATAATAACGACGCGCCTCTATAAGTCACGTAAGCACGGCAGAACTCTCCAATCCCCAACCGTCTATTCTCAGCCGAAAATGTTCCGGTATTTATTATTAGCAAAGCGTCACATGCACGCACCCGGTCGCGATTCAGTTGCTTTGAATCCATCTCATTAGTCAACCCGGACAGTTTTAACCGGGTTCTCCACGCTGGCGAAAATAATATCTGTTCCCGGTGTAATGATCTATAACCACTCCCCTCCCGAAATCACTCTCCAGGGGTC
>NC_134890.1:9796102-9798602 GCF_041734735.1 Babylonia areolata
GCGTATATGGTTTGTCCGAACGCAGTGACGCCTCCTTGAGCAACTGAAACTGAAACTGAAACTGTAAGTATTGAATAGTAATTCACAGTATCATACGGACTGGGCGGAGGGGGAGAGGGTTGGGGGGGGAGGTGGGAAAGGTGGAGTTTCTGGTTTCTGGTGAGGTTTAATTGATAAATCAAACTTTGTTTTTTGTTGTTGTTTTTGTTTTTTTGGTTTAAAAAAAAAATTATTATTGGCAATATCTACATTTTCCCTACTGTGTTCTTTCCATTCAGTTTCGTTCGGAAGAAAGAAAACATTTTGTTTCCTTTGTGTACTTTTTTTTTTTTTTGGTTTTTTTTTGTTTTTTTTTGCATCAGTCTTTTTGTTTATAATGATAATGGGAGTGTGTTAAAAAAAAAAAGAAAAAAAAAAGGTGCCCATGTCTAATGTTTCAGTGCCGCAGGGGTGGATGAGGGGGTGGGGGTCAGTGGGGGTGGGGGGGGGGGCAAAATGAAATAAACATCTTGCCTTGTCTTGCCCGGGCTCAGAGGGAGATGGGGTTCAGGGGGGGGGGGGGGGGGGGGGGGGGCGTGTACAAACATCACCATACAAGGTACTCGCGGCATTCCATCTCCGAGGATGATGCATGCAAGCTATGTCAGTACGCGTCATCCACATCATCAGCCAGTGGCGAATCAAACGACGCTACAGAACTTTTAAGTTGAAATCCAGAGCTCTGAAGACTTTTATTCCACGTTCAATCCACCTTTTAAATTCTTGAGAACTCTCTCTCTGTGTGTGTGTGTGTGTGTGTGTGTGTGTGTGTGTGTGTGTGCGCGCGCGCGCGCGCACTCTCATGTGAGACCTGTGAAAGTCCGGGCATGATAGGCTGTACCTTGTTCTGGTTGTGGGGTGTGTGTGTGTTTGTGTGTGTGTGTGTTTACTGAGCTTCAAACGTGACAATTGGTTATAACGAATGTGCAATATGTAGGAAGAATACTGTGCAATATGCAGGATGAATGTACAATTGAATATGTCTAATGCTAACGTCCATATTCTAAATATATTTCTGTTTAATAATTACGATGTAATAATTAATTGCAATGTTTTTAAAAGCGAATATGTGAAATGCTTTTATTTGAGAACATATGTTTATTACTCTTGTTTAATCAAGTTATCCGCGTGTGTGGGGTGGGGTGGGGTGGGGGGTGCGGGTGTGTGCTGATTATCTGGTTGTGGTTTTCCGCAATTCATCTTTATTCTTATCTTATCTGTCTATTATAATCAGTGTGCAGTATAGTAGGCTATGTTGTTATATCATATTCAAATAATGTTTTTTAATTCTGTTTTTACATTAAGAATACTAGTTATTACCTGCAGTGTGTGGATATATGTATGAAACGATGTATGTGATATTTTTTACATTTGTATCTTCGTAATATTTGTAGGGGCTGTTGTTGGCTTTTACAGTTATGGTCCCCATGTTGTTTACTTGTCTATGTTGTGATAATGCACCTGACCAAATTTCTCCAGTTGGAGATAATAAAGTTATTCTTATCTTACCTTATCTTTTCTATACTCTTCCTCCGAAAGTTGACCTTGGGATTTAACCGGTGTTTACACAATGGGAAATCATTTACAGCTTAGTCTTTTGTGAAGGACTGTGACTCTCAAACTAGGAGGCGAAATTGCACTGGCTCTTTGTGCTGCAGCCTTGGGGGGCTAGTTGGCCTTTGGGAACCATCCCAACGCCGACTGTCCTAAAACCCTCTTGGCCGAGAGAGTGGGGATGTAACTTGGGCAAGACACTCTCCATTATAATCAAATTCTAGCTCAAATAGTCGGAACAACAGTTGCCTCCTCAGCTGTTCTGATGGTCATAGTCGGACACGACTGACTATCATATATATATATATATATATATATATATATATATATGCAAAATGCTTTGAGTGCGTTTGCTCAGTCGCACACGGCACCTCGGTTTTGGTTGCAGTCTGACACGAAAGAATTATCGGGGAGCGGAGTTAAAAGAAAGAAAGTTACCGGCCGCCGTGGCGAAATGGTTAGCGTCGCGGACTGACGGCTGGGAGGACGCGGGTTTGAATCCCAGAGCTGAGTGTGCTGTGGCCTTAAATGGGTAGACTGGGACCACACAGTCGAGTGTCATCCACTTCCAGGATGCGTCTTTGGGTGTGTTGCTCTAATTACCTGACCAGCACTGCAAGTGTCTGTATCTCTCGGGCCTGGTTAACGCCGGGATATCATTATGACAGGAAGCGTAGAGTACAACCTTGTCACGCAGTCCCAAACCAAAATGGACCTCCATAGCAACATCGTCATCGTCATCCTCCTCCTCCATCATCATCAATATAAAGAAAACAGTCTCAAAGTCTGTGGCCTTTCATGCCCTGCTCTCATGGTGACCTCAGTTTCGATACCCCTCCACTTCTGTGCTTGGGATGAGTCTTGTCAATGTCTTCAGTGTCGGCAGATTCATGGGGGGCTGTTGTTT
>NC_134890.1:9803602-9808602 GCF_041734735.1 Babylonia areolata
ATGGAAACAAGAACATACCCAGCATGCACACCCCCGAAAACGGAGTATGGCTGCCTACATGGTGGGGTTAAAAACGGTCATACACGTAAAAGCCCACTCGTGTGCATACGAGTGAACGCAGAAGAAGAAGAAGAAGAAGAAGAAGAAGAAGAAGAAGAATATCCCGGTGAAATATAATATCGTTCTCTTTTTCGTTGTGCTCGCCTTTTCTTTTTAGGCGTCAGCCTTCTGTCTTCTCACTGCAAGCCCCGCATCTCGAGCAAGTGAGGTTTGTTGGATCGCCAGTACACCCCCCCCCCCCTCTGCCCCCCCAGGCCCCCTGTCCCCTCTTCTTCGTTCGTGGGCGACAGCTCCCACGTTCACTCGTATGTACACGAGTGGGCTTTTACGAATATGACCGTTTTTTTTAACCCCCACCAAGTAGGCAGCCATACTCCGTTTTCTGTTGGTATACTTTCCCTTCGAAAGGAGGTCTTTTTTTTTAACATCACCTTGGCCAGTCCACACCAGGAGAGCACTTTGATCTTGTCAATAAGAGCTGGTGTGAGCGTTAAACTACAATCATCTAAACTGAAGCTGAGGGCATAATTCGGCTGACTGCAGGCAAAACAGAAAGAAGAAGAAAAAAAAAATAGATCATGAATCCAAGCTGGGACTGACGTCTTCGTTTTTTCCATGAAGTAATGGAGAACGCACACACACACACACACAAATTAACCTTTGAAACTGTATTTGCATTTGGGGTGGGGTGGTTGTAAACAGCTCTTATTTATGCCCATGTTGGTCCTAAATTACGTCCAGGATGGTTTGTTTGCACAGCAAGCGACAGCTGTTTCGCATTGTGCGCTAGTGCTAATCGGGCTTGCTACCTGCTCCTGACTGCTTACCTGAGGGGAGAAAAAACAAAAAAACCCCCACCACTCAAGCTGTAGAGTTGAGTTTAACGACCTATCGGCGTGACGCCCTTATGGTCAAGTTGTTCGTGGCTGTGGTCATGTCCATGGATGTGTGACGTGGTCAAGGCGTTGGTCCTGTGGTCTTGCTCGAGGAGGGTCCTTGCTGTGTTCTGGCCGCCGGTGATGTCCGTGGTCCGTGCCATGTCCGGGTGGTGGAGTCCTGGTTGTCGGTCCGAGGCTTGTCCTCGCGATGTTTTGTCTTGTCTTGTCTGTGACCCTGTGGCGACAGTCCACAATAGGGGGTGGGGGGTGGGGGCGTTCTGGATGACTGATGTCTGTGTGCGACCGTTAAGCCTCCCTTCTCAAGCAAAGAGAACTTCCTAATTACTCGGCAAGGACCTTTGTTTTGTGGGGATTTGTTTGTTTGTTTGTTACGGAAATGTCTCTCAATAACCAAAATGAGCAGAACATGGACAGTTAAAACCAGGAGTATAGATCAAACAAACGTTCTGACATTGTCTTAAAATCTGCACGTGGTAAAACTACGAGACACGGCCAGTTGGGGACCAGCAACAAGGGATAAAAAAAGAAAGAAATAAAATAAATCCACGGTGCGGTGTCCAGTTTTTAATCCAACAGATTGTATAAAAAAAAATATGCAAATCACACAGGTATATATATATATATATGTGTGTGTTGTGTGTGTGTGTGTGTTTTGTATATTCTCTCTCTCTCTCTCTCTCTCTCTCTCTCTCTCTCTAGATAGATAGATAGATAGATAGATAGACAGACAGACAGACATGAAGAAGGTGATAGATACGCAAGTGCTCGCTTTGCTGTTTTCGTTTTCTGTTGTCGTTGTTTTCTGGTTGTTGTTGTTGTTTGTTTTACATCTAGTTCTCTTCCTGAAGAGGGTCCGAAAAGGAAAGACACAAATCATGAACTAAAATGAAGCAAAATAAAACGAAATAACATAAAAACATAAAACAAAATGAAAAAAACAACAACAAATTGAATGGAATGAAATAACCTGTGTCGATTCTAGTGGCGGTGGCCATCAGAAAATGTTTTTGGCTTTATTTTTTTCAGTGAAGACCCTAACACCTATGTGCATAATGACCGGGCGTGCACAGTGATGCAAACATACCACAGCTGAACAGACAAACTGGTGTTGGCGTTTTGTTTTGTTTGTTGTTTTTTTTCAGTGAAGACTCTAACACTTATGTACATAATGACTGGGCATGTACAGTAATGCAAACAAAGCACAGACAACCGTTGAACCTTCTCAGTTATTTAGTCCCGCGTAATCCCCCTCCCCCGCCCACCCCCAAGATCTCCCAGGTCAACTTAATTGAAGACCTGCTTGTGCCTGAACCCCCCCTTCGTGTGTATACGCAAGCAGATGATCAAACACGCACGTTAAAGATCCTGTACTCCATGTCAGTCAGCGTTCGGTGGGTTATGGAAACAAAGAACATACCCAGCATGCACACCCCCGAAAACAGAGTATGGCTGCCTACATGGCGGGGTTAACAACGGTCATGCACGTAAAAGCCCACTCGTGTAACATATACGAGTGAACGTGGGAGTTGCAGCCCACGAACGAAGAATAAGATTGAGAAGACATCGGAGACCATTTGACGGTGTGTGTGTGTGTGTGTGTGTGTGTGTGTGTGTGACCCAGACAACGGATGGTTATTGGTGTGTGGTGTGTTTCAGATCATCAGTCGCTATGACCTGGTATGGCCTGGTGTGTTTCAGATCATCAGTCGCTATGACCTGGTATGGCCTGGTGTGTTTCAGATCATCAGTCGCTATGACCTGGTATGGCCTGGTGTGTTTCAGATCATCAGTCGCTATGACCTGGTATGGCCTGGTGTGTTTCAGATCATCAGTCGCTATGACCTGGTATGGCCTGGTGTGTTTCAGATCATCAGTCGCTATGACCTGGTATGGCCTGGTGTGTTTAAGATCATCAGTCGCTATGACCTGGTATGACCTGGTGTGTTTCAGATCATCAGTCGCTATGACCTGGTGTGTTTCAGATCATCAGTCGCTATGACCTGGTATGACCTGGTGTGTTTCAGATCATCAGTCGCTATGACCTGGTATGACCTGGTGTGTTTCAGATCATCAGTCGCTATGACCTGGTGTGTTTCAGATCATCAGTCGCTATGACCTGGTGTGACCTGGTGTGTTTCAGATCATCAGTCGCTATGACCTGGTATGGCCTGGTGTGTTTCAGATCATCAGTCGCTATGACCTGGTATGACCTGGTGTGTTTCAGATCATCAGTCGCTATGACCTGGTATGACCTGGTGTGTTTCAGATCATCAGTCGCTATGACCTGGTATGACCTGGTGTGTTTCAGATCATCAGTCGCTATGACCTGGTGTGTTTCAGATCATCAGTCGCTATGACCTGGTAGTGATTCAAGAGGTCAGAGACAGCTCACAGACAGCCATTGACAAGCTGGTGCGACAGCTCAACACGTGCGTGTACTCTCTGTGTGTGTGTGTGTGTGTGTGTGTGTGTGTGTGTGTGTTTGTGCCCTTTGAGTATTTGTCTGTGTGTGTGTGTGTGTGTGTGTGTGTGTGTGTGTGTGTGTGTGTGTGCCCTTTGTATATTTCTCTGAGAGTGTTTGTGTGCCCTTTATGTATTTCTGTGTGTGTGTGTGTGTGTGTGTGTGTGTGTGTGTGTGTGTGTGTGTGTGTGTGTGTGTGTGTGTGTGTGTGTGCCCTTGTGTATTTCTCTGAGAGTGTGTGTGTGTGCCCTTTGTGTATTTCTGTGTGTGTGTGTGTGTGTGTGTGTGTGTGCGCTTGTGTATTTCTCTGAGAGTGTGTGTGTGTGCCCTTTGTGTATTTCTGTGTGTGTGTGTGTGTGTGTGTGTGTGTGTGTGTGTGTGTGTGTGTGTGTGTGCCCTTGTGTATTTCTCTGAGAGTGTGTGTGTGTGCCCTTTGTGTATTTCTGTGTGTGTGTGTGTGTGTGTGTGTGTGTGTGTGTGTGTGTGTGTGTGTGAATAAGAGTTAAAAGACTAAAACTGGTCTTTCATTTCTGTCAGTATAAACGTGCATAGTGCCATAGGTTCATGAGATGAACATGTACATTGTTAGATTGATGTTGAAACCCCCTCGGATATCCTGTTTCCCAGACGAAGTTTTTGAAGTATCATCATTATTGATTTTCGACTTCTTTTTTATCGATTTGTTTTTAAACTTGTCTCTGTTCATGAGTTTGGGTATGATGTAGACCTAAGTGAAATGATTTACGCCCAACGCTCAGCTTATGATCGATCACAGATTGACATAAGCTTCCATTTGG
The DNA here is from genome assembly GCF_041734735.1 of Babylonia areolata. Taxonomy (NCBI): domain Eukaryota; kingdom Metazoa; phylum Mollusca; class Gastropoda; order Neogastropoda; family Buccinidae; genus Babylonia; species Babylonia areolata. Next base: position 9,807,820 of record NC_134890.1, read on the forward strand.
GCCAACAGCAAAGTGAGAGCTGTAAGATCAATAGTTTCTCCATTACAATTGAAGTCATTTACAGCTTTGTCTGTTGTGAAGGACTATGACTCTCAAACTAGGAGGCAAGACTGCACTGGCTCTTGGTGCTGCAGCCTTGGGTGGCTAGCTGACCTTTGGGAACCATCCCAACGCCGACGTCGGCAAGATTTTCTCCACTATAATCAAATTCTAGCCCAGATGGTCGGGACAGCAGTTGCCTCCTCTGCTGTTCAGATGGTCATCGTTGGATACTACTGCCTATCGTACATACATACAAATGAAATGGTTTTGAAAAATGACCCCCCACCCCAAAAAAACAACAACAAAACACCAAAAAAAAAACCACAAAAAAACACCTCCATGTTGTAGTGAGGGCTTCAACAATTATTATTAAGACCTGAACGTGAACTTGACGGGCGCTTCCTCAGAGTGGATGTTTGAAAATCTCATGATGTTAATTTCCTGCCACTGATGGCGGAAGCAAGGGCGCCAGTAGTCTGCAGCGGAGGGAGGCTGGTGCCAGAGAATCCTGGAAAAGACTTTGTCTGTGACACACACACACACACACACACACACCACACACACACACACACACACACACACACACACACACACACACACACACCACACACACACACACACACACGCACACACTCTCACCACACACACACGCACACACTCTCACCACACACACACCACACACACAACACAACACACACACACACACTCACTCACACACACCACACACACACAGCACACACA
>NC_134890.1:9811102-9813602 GCF_041734735.1 Babylonia areolata
CACTAGCTCAAGGAGGCGTCACTGCGTTCGGACAAATCCATATGCGCTACATACATCACATCTGCCAAGCAGATGCCTGACCAGCAGCGTAACCCAACGCGCTTAGTCAGGCCTTGAGAAAAAAAAGAAAAGAAAAAAAAGGTGAATAAATAATAGATAAATACATTTAAAAAAATAACTAATACTACTAATAATAGTATGTATAAGGCGCAAAAACTTGATGAAGTCAACTATAAGCGTACATAAATAAATAAATAAATAAATAATAATTATAAAAAAAAAAGGTACAGGTAAGACTCGCGTCTCCGTGCCATTCTTATTCCTCCACCCCCCGCCCCCCTCTTCAATGTAACTACAGTGGTTGTCTGGGTACTACTAGTCGGGCGCATAAGCCGAGCGTTGGACTTTCAGTCTGAGGGTCCCGGTTCGAATCTCAGTAACGGCGCCCGGTGGGTAAAGTGTGGAGATTATTTCCCATCTCCCAGGTCAACAGATTTGATGTGCAGACCTGTCATTGCCTGAACCTGATTCCCCTTCGTGTTTGTGCACAGAGAGAGGAGACCAAACACGGACGTTAAAGATCCTGTAATCCATGTCAGCGTTTGGTGGGTTATGGAAACAAGAACATACCCAGCATGCATAACCCCGAAAATGGAGTATGGCTGCCTTTCTGGTGGGGGTAAATATAAACATAACGGTCATACATGTAAAATATTGCATGTCTATCTGAATGTTTATATGTTTGTGCCTGCTGTCTGATTGAATGACACAGGAAACGAATGACGAGCGCCCAATGGCAGCCGTCAGTCGGCTGTACTCGGGTAGACAGCCTGTTTTACAAACGACCCTGAGTTTGTAAAGCGCTCGGAGCTTGGTCTCCGACCGAGGATAGGCGCTATATAAGTATCCATATCATATCAAGTCAAATTAAATCACGTCTATGTGCGATTTGTATTCTTCTCCATTCACCCACTTCCTCCTCCTCCCCCTCCCCCTCCCCACCCCTTTCAGTGTAACTTGGGTGGTGGTCTGGATACCAGTCTTTCGGATGAGGCGATAGACAAATCAGTGTCCGGTTTGCAACACGCATTAGGAAAGTCCTAGGCAAAATTCTTCTTTTTTTTCTTCTTTTTTTTATAGCAAGGCAAGGCAAGGCAAGGCAAGGCAAGGCAAGGCAAGGGAAGGAGTTTATTTCGTGTTCCCTCCGGGAGGCATTGAAACATTATATACATTCATCTTTTACACATATCCTGTAAATGATTAAAACAAAAAAACAACAAGAGAGGCAAGGCCTTCAAGACTCACTTGTGATAAATTAAGTCCTCTAGCATTAATTACAGAGTAATTTCCCTTTTTTACTATCTGCACCAAAACGTTTGCAAAATAAATAAAAATTCCATGCTTAGCAAAAGAAGTTCCTGTTTGAACAAAAAATGATAATAATGACTGCTTCTGTTGTTGGGTCAGAATATCAGATCAAAGTGCCAAGTTTAGAGAATACAAAAAAATACAAATATAACAGTTTGCATATAATTAGGCTTCATTTATTATTTTTTTGTGCCCATCCCAGAGGTGCAATATTGTTTTAAACAAAATGACCGGAAGGAGCTGAATTTTTCCTATTTTTATGCCTAATTTGGTGTCAACTGACAAAGTATTTGCAGAGAAAATGTCAATGTTAAAGTTTACCACGGACACACAGACACACACACACACACACACACACAGAGACAACCGAACACCGGGTTAAAACATAGACTCACTTTGTTTACACAAGTGAGTCAAAAAGTGATGTCAAAAACTAGAAATAGGCTCATTCATTTCAATCGCTCAGTATACACATTGGAGACAAAAATATACACTTGTAGGCTGACTCGAGAAGAGAAAAAAGGTGGTGGTGGTGGTGGGGGCGCGGGGGGGAGTGGGGGAGTGTGGCAGCGCTGTACTAAGGCCGCGCGCGATGTACTCTCCACACGGAGATACAATGTAGACCGATTCATATTTCACACCGAGAAATGTGTGGTGACAAAAAAAAAAAGAAAAAAAAAAGTAATACACTACAGTACAATACTGTACTGCTATAGTAATAATTTTGTTGTTGTTTTTGTTGTTTTAATTCAGGGTAAATAGTGAGTGAGTGTGTGTGTGTGTGTGTGTGTGTGTGTGGACTCGGCTCGACTCGACTCGACTCATTTATTGTCATAAAATCCCGAAGGATTAATATACACAAGAAAGAACAAAAGGAACAAAGAAATAAACTGTCATCTACTACGCATGCGATGAAATACACAGTTGGTGAGTGTGTGTGTGTGTGTGTGTGTGTGTGTGTGTGTGTGGTGTTGTCTGTGTGTGTGTGTGTGTGAGAGAGAGAGAGAGAGAGAGAGAGAGAGAGAAAGTGTGTGTGTGTGTGTGTGTGGACTCGACTCGACTCGACTCATTGAGGAGGTGTGTGTGTGTGTGTGTGTGTGTGTGTGAGAGAGAGAGAGAGAGAGAGAGAGAG